>NC_061115.1:56268352-56274458 GCF_002878395.1 Capsicum annuum
TTAAGAATGGTGTAAGAAAATTTTTGTTGATAGAGGTTAAGAGAATATGCGAAGTATGCCTTTATAGGTATTTTCCTTGAAGTTATATGTGGGTATAAAGATAGGCTTGAATGTCATGTTTGGATGTAAGTGGAGGAATGCAATATGCGCTAGTGAATTCATAAAACGAGTTTCGAGTTAGTCATTGAAGTAGTAAGGCACGTTATTCTTAGGGTGTGAGCTATAAAATAGACGTAGAAGATTGAAGCATGTGGTTTAAACTAGTACTATGGTGTAGCGTGTTGTATCTTGTGATTTAAAGTTAGGCTTGGTCATGGTGAGAGAATTTAGTTCATTTTAGAGTTTAGCAGATGGATTTATCAATGCCCGTGTGAGAATTATAAGTTGAATAAAATGAGTATGATATTTAAGGGGAATAGTATAGTTGAGAGAGTATTTGAGAAGTGTTGCTAAGCTTGAAAGTAAGAAGTTACATTGCGTGAGGCCTGGAAATTCTATCCTAACTTATGATTTATACGTCTATGTTGCATGCAATAGAGTTGTATCAATGTTGTGATTTCCATGCTCCCTAATATTATTATAATTTCTTAGAAGAGTGTTGAAGAAATACTTTATTTGAGCATGATCAGTCAGTATGATCCAGTCCATATAGCCTGCAATCCAGTGTAGCAATCAAATAGATAAGCTTCTATAGATTTCTAACTTTCCATCTAGTCTTACGATCCAAAGTTTCATGAATATGGCTATCCCATGATCTAAAATGTTCTCATTTATTCAAATTACAAATTCAGCTCAGTTCATGCACCATGCGTCAGTTCCAAATTTAGATATTTAGTCAGGATTCAGTTCATAAGTGTTCAGTGAATGATCTTAGTTTTCCAAGTATTCCAGCCAAGACAGTGTAATACCCATTGTATGATCTTAGTCTCATTGTCTCATGATTCATGACTGCATAATTTATCACTTCGCAGTCCTATATGTATAATTGTATCATGAACACTTCAAGCAATTTCTAAATTCTCAACGTGAATCACCTCATTATAGTAAGTAAAGGCTGGTCAGTTCAGACATCAGTTTCATAATAGAGGTTTTAAAGTTTCATCTTAGTTACATCCTTTAATAGAAGACATATAATATCCACTTTATTCCATACCTCCAATGCTTCAACAAGTTCCTATCCATCATTCGAGGGTGAATGATTCTAAGGGGGAGATAATGTAACACTCCATATTTTTACGCTAGAATTCTAACCGTTGTTCCTACGCGTCTAAGCTCTAATAAAAATGATTTCCATGTGAATATAAGTTTCATGATCATTATCCTAGTTTATGAAGTGTTTTAGAGGTTAAAAATATTCATAGCAATGACTTAGAACAAAGTTGAGCTAAGATCATTTGATGTATCCAAAATTTGGTATTCGATTATACAAGGGTCTACTTTAAACGTGTATAACTTATTTCATTTAGATTTATTTATTTTATTCAGTTGCTTATGAGTTATGCCAGTAGAAGGGTTAGCTTGGGATCACTTGTGATCCTAAGCACTGTGTGACGACTAGGGGGTAGCCTCGGGTCATTACACTAACCCTAACTCTCATACCATGAGGATGCTATGTTCTTTTGTCCTTCCTTCAGTTTTTCAAGGTGTGAATTTAAGGTCAAATTCCTTTCAAGATAGAGATAATGATGCGGGCACATAGAGTAGAGGACTATTCACAAGGAACCAAACTCAATACATATTCCAGAAGAAGGAAGTGTGTGAAGGTCATTTAAACCATTTCAAACCTTTCACAAGTATAAGTGAGTAGTAGGAGCCATGCACTCCAAGGCTACCCCTTGACCACTCTCATTAAGGGCATTGTAGTCTTTTGATGCCTTTTTTTAGACTCCATTAGAGCCCCTTTCATTAAGGGTTGTTTAGTCTTTATGTAATAACTGTAAATAGACTTTTAGGCTTATATTTTCATTAATTATTGATGAATATTGAATGAACTCTTTTGAGACTTTTCTTTCATCTCTCTTATGAGTTGAAACCGTAACTAAGGCATCCTTGAGTGTGGAACCACTAGGGTTGTAAATTAGCTTAGAAACGTTGGTGCTTTGGGGAGGTTTGAGTCCCTTTTGTGTCAACTTAAGAGCGTGGTATTTCTATTGCAAGCTTTAGTGGGTTTTGGTGTTTGATACACACCTTGGTTCCTATTGGATTGTAATAGTTATGTCTCATTATCTATCTTTAATTTCTGGTTCTTTTCTTGTGCTTTGTCTTAAATCCGAGTGTTGTTTCCTTTTTTAGTGATTGTCTCTACTTTATATCCTTTCTTTTAGGCCATTTTCGGTTTAAACAGAGTACAGACAATCACTAAAAAAGGCAACAACACTCGAATTCAAGACAAAGCACAAGCTAAAAACATAAAATAAAAGATAGATAGTGAGACATAGCTATTAAAATACAATAGGAACCAAGGTGTGTATCAAACACCAAAACCCACCAAAGCTTGCAATAGAAGCACCACACCCTTACATTGACACAAAAGGGACTCAAACCTCCCCAAAGTACAAATGTTTCTAATCCAGTTTGCAACCCTAGTGATTCCACACTCAAGGATGCCTTAGTTACGGTTTCTACTCACAAGAGAGAAGAAAGAAAAGTATCAAAAGAGTTCACTCAATATTCATTAATAACTAATGAAAATAGAAAACTATAAGTCTATTTATATGTCATGACCCGAGCTGAGTCCCTGGCGTGAAGAGCAACCCTAACCATGGAGGCCTGGATGCCCCTCTATATCTGGAAATCATACATAATTAGAATATAACATACAGAAGTGCGGAAAAACTTATCATACGAAAACATGGTTAATCTCATAATTCAGCTGAATAATATGAAATTGGGTTCAAAACACATGACACTAGTCTGCAAAATCTCTAACGATATGAAAGTCAACATCTGCCTAAGACTAGGAGAAGGCCCCTAGTCGGACCATAAACCATAATGAAATAATAGAGTCTCATAAATCAGGCCTTCCAAAATAGAGAAGGCTCACCAACTGCAAGTCTCAGATATCGAATCTATTCCTTAGCGGGACCCGGTGACCATGCCTCAGATCATAAAATATTGGGGGTCAATACAGATGTACTGGTACACAGAGCAATCCAAAATAGCATACTTTGATGCAACATAAGTGAAAGAAATTCAAAAAACTTGTTAGTCTAAAACAGTTGAAAATACATGGTCATATTCAATAGGCTTTCATAACATTTCTGTAAATCACAACTCAACTCTTTATCTTACTTTTGAGATAGGTGGTACACCCTAAAACTCTAAAATCCCACAGACTATATGGAATCCGCCCTTAACTCGATGGCCAAGCCCCCAACCCAAGTTTTCTGCAAGGTCTGGAGTCTATATCTCTAATATGCCACAGGCACTAGGCCAGCATATAAACCATCTTGGGTATATATAATTCTGTATTGACAAAATACAATTTTGGGCAATGAGTTTTCTGAACCCGTGCCTTCTTCGTATAACCACCTAACTCTCTTTAAGCCCATTTTAACTCTTAAGACATGCATCCTTTGAAATCAAGATCTAAAAATCTTACTCTATTATGGCATTCATCTGGTTTGTATCGTCATACCAAGACTTGCAAGTCATATATTCTAAGACATAAAATATCATGTACAACTCTTTCATTCAAAACAATGTTCAGGCCACCAAAACATTCAAAACTACAAGAGGATTCCTATTTCAAAATATATGTCAAACCATGCAAAGATTCTCTCTTTTCAACATTCCAAAAAAATGGCGGTCAATTTCTCAAAACAATCATGCAATTCCTTCAATTATCATATTTAGCATTTCAAAATAATAAATTATCCGTCTCTCCAATTCACAACCAACATAAAATTCATATAAGATAGTAAAGCTCCTGACTCATACTTTAAGACATGCCATTTAGTAAACCATGACTTGTAAATCAAGAAGTAACACAATGAGAGAGGGAAAATTCATTATTCATGATCTCAATTCATGTTTCAAAACTGAAAAACACATATATACATATACACGAAAAAATCAATATTTCAAGGGAAGGCCTCAAGACAAAAACATTATATCATTAAAAAGGATTTATAATGCATATTCTTAAAATTGTTCTCAAAACCCTTTATGAATATACGATTTCTAAACCTTAAAAACTTAATAAAACAATTTCACCATGCCCATGTAGTTTAGGAAAACCCCACATGCCTTCGATTACTTAGTTTGAAGAATAGGACTCGAATCTTGACTCGTTTCTTGAAAATCTTAAAATTAAAGATAAATCCTTGATCTTTGGGAGGGAAGTTAGGGTTTTGTTCTTAATGAATTTGAGTGAAGTTGGGCATATTATGCCCAAAAGACATTTTAATTCTCTGTTTACACGACTTGGGGACTTTGGGAAAAGACAAGTCTGCCCCTAGGATTTAAATTTGCAACTAAAATCCTGATTTATCCTTCACCGCAATGCGGTGATGCCCTCATCACCATACTAACCGTGATGCGGTGCAATTGCTGTGAGTCACTAAAACTAGTGATTGTTGTTTTTCTCTTTACCATGATACAATGGAGGTCTCACCGCTATAGTCACCGCGACGTGGTGAAATTGCAGTGACCTTCTATTTTCAATTTCCAAACACACCTCGAACCCCATCCAAAAAAATCCAAAACTTACCCAAGACCTGTTACTTACACCCCTGAACAAGAATCAACCTAAAAATCTATGTCTCAAGGTCTGAAAGGTCAATTTATAAATCATAAAAGTTTAGGAGCTTAAAATTTGACTAAGTCCTTTTGACACTTAATAAAATTTTCAGGTTATTAGCTATTTAAGCATGCTACTAAGTGTGGTATCAAGTCAAGAATGATACGGGGTGTTACATTATAGTTATTACATAAAGACTAAACTACCCTTAATGAAAGGGGGCTCCTATGGAGTGTAAAATAAAGGCATCAAAAGACTACAATGCCCTTAATGAGAGTGGTCAAGGGGCGGCTTTGGAGTGCATGGATCCAACTCCTCTCTTCAACTTGTGCAATGATTTGAAATGGTTCAAATGACCTTCACATACTTCCTTCTTCTTGAATATGTCTTGAGTTTGGTTCCTTGTGAAAGTTCTTGTACTCTTTTTATCCATATCATAGATAGAGCTCAATACAACCTTTTGCCTATCACGCCTCAAGCCAAGGACCTAGCCACAATGTGCATCCCGAACCACAAAGGCTCGAGAGACCCCTTATCATACTATCATAGGCATAATTCACATAAAAAGCAGAAAATAGAATGAAGCATGGAAAGTCTCACATTCATACTTATTACATCATGTCATACTAAAATAGAAATCTAAATCTAGTCCATGAAGCTTTTTCTGATGACTTATTCTATTTAAAATGGGACAAAGCCCCTGGACGGACCATAAAACTGAAAGAAACTAAACATGTAAATAATTTCCTTCTGAATATGGGAGGCTCATCGGCTCTGAACTCTGAAAGAAATCTACTATTGTGTTGAACCATGAAACTGAGCCTCACAACCTATATTATGAGACAATATAGTCGCCAGAGGATGGTTAATAATTTGATTGTATTTCTATGCTTAACTAACCAAAAATAACACATATTTCATATAACATAGCCAAGCATTTCAAAAACAGTTTAACATGACAGATACCAAAACACATGGGCATATATAAAGTAAAGGTTGTAGTGAATATTTGTACAAATGTAGACAAAACTCTTTGCTTTAGTTCTGGGATAGGTGGTACCCCGACATACATGATACCCACAGGCTATATGAGTTTGTCGTTAACTCATCGACCAAGATCCCAATCTGAGTTTTCCACAAGGATTGGAATCTTCGCATGATGGTACACAAGATCACAAATAAAGGTACCATAATTCTTTATTGGGACATAAAATCCTGCATCGGCAAAACACGATTTCTATCAATGATTCTTTCAACTTGTTCCTTCTCGGTTAACCACCCATCCCTCTTTAAGCCCAATTTTAGCCTCTTAAAATCATGCTTCATGCTTGTCAAAGTTCATTCCTTTTATGTTAAGGGAATTGC
>NC_061115.1:56277458-56288918 GCF_002878395.1 Capsicum annuum
TTGTCTCTAATACTATAAATAATTACTGATGCTCATTTTATTGTCTCTAATCAATCTGTGATTCAGTGACAATATAATTTTGTCACAAAATATGTCATCATTAACTAGTGACGATTTAGAATTTGTAGCTGAATAATTTAAATATTTTTCTACGAAAAAAAAATTGTAGCTAAATATAAATTGATCTTTTGCTATTTTTGTTTATGATTATAAAAAATTTATTTTATATTGATATAGCTGTAGAAAACAAGACTCGATCTAATTATGTGAAGGTTGAAGTGAACTTATTAAATGAATTTTTGAAAGGTGTAAAGTCAGTGTGTTAATCTTGTATATGTGAGAAATATTTTAAGTAGACCGAAGTTAAATATGATCAACTAATTAATTAAAGTTTGAAGATATTATATTGTAAGTTTTAGACAAAAAATTTTATATTTAATTGTGACAAAAAAATTGTAACTAATAATTCAAACAATTAGCAACGATGATATTATCGTTAGTATTTAACCTACAATTAATCACAGTAAAATTTTATCATAAAAAAATAATTACGACTTAGATTTGATAGTTGAATAGTGTAATTATTGGATATGAAGATATTTATAGTTATAATTATAAGATCAATACTCTAAAAAAATTTACCCAAATAAAAAAAATTAGAAAAAAATTAATATATTATTGAAAATATATATTCAGACACAATGATATAGACTGTGTCACATAATTAATAAAAAAATATAAATTTCTAAACATCATTATGATAGACAAATTTAAAAAATAAAAAATACAAAACTGTTAAAGAGCCGCAACAAGTTTTATAAATATATTTTGACATATGCATTATCCAACAAAAGGCATTTATGAAACAGTGATTATCATGCTTCATTATAATAACCCACAATATTATCCAAAATAAGCCACAATATTGATCGACGATCTATTCGGAATATAATAATTCAACCATCTCCAAATAAGAGAACAAAAAGATAGTCCAAAGTTATAATAGTGAAAGAGCACCCATGTCAATAATACAAAATATGTAAAATTATGTTAGGTATTTAAATTTCCTCGTAATGCAAAATTCCAAGTTACTACTCCCTCCATTTCTTTTTATTTGCCTAATTTTCTTTTTCAGAGTCAAAAGATAAAAATTTGATCTATATTGTAAAATATATTTCTTAATCAAATTGAAAAAAATATATAATTTATAAAACTTTTCATATAATTTTTGAATATCTAAATTTTAATTCTAAAAAATTAGATTAATCTAATCAAATGGATAGAGAGGTCATTTCTGAATATTTCTAAATTACTAACCAAACAACCACATTAATGTTATACTTGAACTACTGACCTGCTAACTAGCAACCAAACATAACATGTATCTAGTTGAGTCAAAACATCATCGAGATTTGCTCCCATACAACTAAAAAAATTTCAAAAAGATATTCATTATCTAGTTGAGAACGCTTCTTGTCGATCATATACAAAGTTGGCTCATGTTTTCTGAAAGGCTACTATAATGTCATGGAATTTATCCTTCGAGCATCATCTTTGTAGCATCAACCAATATTGTGCGAAGATCATTAGAAGCACGACCAAGCACAGTGTACCCTTGTCCTCAATGCTTTTTTTTAATAGTAAAAGTTTGGATGATTTCATTCAACAAGTACTAAATAATCAAAATCTTTGATCACAAAGATCACACATAGTAGCTAAACCTTAACTGTAGTTCTCCACCTACTACTATCTATTTAGATTTTGATCAATTTAAGACATCTCCAAGAAATCTCTCTATCAACTGCACTCATTTTCTTCAAAACATTCATTGGAAACCAACAGACATAGTGGTTACCTTATCACTACTAAAAACTTGGCTATTAGCTGTGAAGGTTAGCGAGGGACAAATTGTAGTTGCTATTGCAAGTGATTTTGTGATGTTATCCCTCACATAGGTCAACTATTTAATTTTTAATTATTTTTAGAAGGCGGAGAGAGACATCCCTCACTAAAATATGGTGATAATAAAAATTAAATTTTAAGTTTATTATAGCGAGGGATTCTCCCTTGCTGAATAATAACAAATGAATTCATATTTTAAAGAAAATTTAAATATAGATTTTATTATTTTTTTGGATGGTACCAACAATGTTTTAATAATAAATAAATAAAAATAAAATATAATTATCCAAAGAGTCCGTCAATAGAGAACACATATATATATACACACACACACTCTTCAAAATATGTTATAATTGAATGGGCAGCTTAAAAAGTGATAATTAGACTATTTTAGTGGTATTCTTAATAAAAATTGATGATATATTAGCTTACTAGTATTGTTCGTACTAAACACATACCCAATATTTATATTTTTTTAAAAAAAATTATGTGATACACTTTATTTTTAAAATTTGTTCAAAAAAATGTTATTTTTTTTTGTTTTTAGAAACAATTTTTTTTTTTTGACAATTTTCATTATTTTGTAATGAAATGTTTTATGACCACACAATCCAAGGTTTATTTATAGTCGTTGACACCCAATTTTGACCGCCCGATATTCTTTTAGGCTGATATTTTTAGCAAAATTATTAATTTCAAATATTAGTATTTTTTGAACACTTATTTTTTTTTATTAAATAATTTTGACAAACCACATTCATGAGTTTAAAAATGTATAAATTATTTTATTACTTTTTAGTATCATTTTACAATCTCAATACAATATTTTTTACGTAAATGTACACACTCACAATTTATAAATACATTGTCTAGTATTTATTATTATTATTATTATTTATTATTTATTATTATCAATACTTGTTATTTATTATTATTATTATTATTATTATTATTATTTATTCATTATTTATTATTATTATTATTATTGCTATTATCCCTACTATTATTTAAATAACAACCTAAATTAAAATCATTTTGCCTAATTTATTTATCTTTTAGCCTAGTTTTTATTCAATTAATAACAATTTTAGTCTAGTTGTATTTAATTTATTACAATTATAGCCGATTTATGACTCAATCTAAGGTTTTATTCAATTTTTGTGGTCAAATTCTCAACTTGAGATCTCAACCGTCGATCGAAACTAATTTGACGACTGAGATCAAGATCCTATTCTTTCCTTTTAAACTCAAATTCTCAAACCCTAATCTATTGACAACAGCCGCAACCCCCTAATCTCTCTCTCTAGACTCTTTCTTCCTTCTCTCTAAAAAACTACCGCCTCTTATCCCCAATCGTCGCCCGTCGTTTCTCCAAATCTAGCGAACCAAGATATCACCTCTCCATAAAAAACCACTCCTGTAAGCGGTGGACCCTGCCCTAATCGACGCTGCTGGCAACAACACCAGCACCGCTACGCTGCCAGCGACCAAACCCCACCATCTCCGGCCACCATCCAATCGGAGAGCTCCTCCAACCTCTATATTTTATGCCGTAGCCATCGCGGAATCACACTGGTGGAGCCACCATCCTCTCCAACCTGCCCCGCAAGCCTCAGCTACTATTTTTTTCTTCCCCTCCAGTGAACCAACGTCGGCGCCACTCCAACTTTGCCTCTCTCAACACTTCCGCTATTGAAATAATCACCACAACAACCAATGCTGTCTACCAACGTTGTTCTTGAGAAAGTGCCCTAAAAATTATCAATACATGATAGATTTGCAGAATCCATCTCGGGTTTGATTTCACGTTTAAGTTTTCATCTTAACATCCTCATCTTGTTTTGTCGTTCTTTTCTTTGATTATCTAAGTTGAAATTAGCGATAGTTGATTTTAATCCTGATTTGACTCTTTTTTTATTTTTATCTATATTTTTTCATCAACATGTGTTAAAAAGCCTAACTTGCGTATCTTGTTATAGCTTTTCTAACTTTCTACTGCGATCCACCTTAAGTCAAGGATTTTAGGCAATTTTAACTTGTCTGTCTTCTGTCCTTTTGAATTTCAATCGTGATAAATGTCCTACATATATCTGACTTGTTTGGTATAATTCTGACTGGTCACTTGATTTGTACGAGTATATTTAAATCATTTTGATATAATTTGGATTGATTGTTCGATCCTTGTATAATTTTTGGTGATCTATCTTATTAATTCTGATAACAATAATTAGTTTGGACTAATTGTTTGACAAGCTTCTTGATTTTGTGAATTTGAACTGGTGGATTTATTTATAACAATTAGTTATGAATTTTTAGTGTGATTTTTATTATGATAAGGGTTCATTTCAGTTTCTTGAGATATGTATTTGTGATCTCTTGTTTCAGAGAATTTTTAGTTCATTTTGTTGATATGTTAGTTAGTAGATGGACTTTCTGTCTTTAACTTGTAGGTTGTTAGATTTGCTTGTTTTTTCTACTTAGACTTCTTTTTGTGGTTTTGCTTCAATGGTTTTGATTTATGTATAATAGTGATCCAAAGTTTATTGTTGTTTGATGAAGTTTTGTTCTTTGCTGTGTACCTTTTTGTTTTTTTTTTAACTATATGAATCAATGGGTGCTGAATTTATTCGAAAAGGGTTCTTTTTGGTTTCTGAGATGTTTTACTGTAAGAATTCAGGACCTTTACTTTGGATTTTTCACTTGGTAACTAGATAAAGTCTTGATCTTTTTTCATTTTTCTCATTTTTGTGCTTTTGCTGCAATGGTTTGTGTTTTTGTGTAGTATTGATCCAAGGTTTGTTGTCTCAGTTTCTTGTTATTTGATAAAGTTTTCATCTTTTTGTGTGTACCCATTTCTTTTCTTTATCTTTGTGGATCAATGGGTGTGATTTTATTTGCAAACAGTCCGTTTCTGTTTCACTAGATGTGTATTTTGTGATTCTTGTTTCAGAGAATTTAGTTTATTTTCTTAATCTATTTATTCTATTTTGGGCAGTAGATAAGATTACTTTTAATTAGAGGTTATGAGTTTAAGATTGAAAATATAAGAATGTTTTTGTGTGTATAATTGATTTTATTCTTAGTGCTTCTCCTGCTATAACTCTTACTTTTACGAATCAGAAAACATGGATTTCCTTGGTTTATCAGGGGGTTTACTTGAAATGCTAATTTTTTTCTTATGTTATTGACTTTTTGTACTTCTCTATACTATCTCAGTTTTCAAAATAAAATAAAATTTGATCTTGCCCCCAAAAAGTATTGTTGAACCTGAATATTTTTTTAAGTGTGACTGCTTAATGCTTTGGCCGAGAAGCATTTAGAACTGTTTGACCCATAATGAACTCCAATGCTGAATTCAACCTGATTGTTCTTTCTTAACACAACATGCTACTATACTTATTTAACGGGATGAAAGTAGTTGAGTTGCCTTGAAGGAAAACATTTGATTCCCTTTTGATGAGATAATGGCTAAGCATATGTGTTAGTTTGGCTGTGCTTCAACAATATGAATGAAACATGAAACTCTACTTGAGTGAAAAAAAGCAAATTAATAGATGAATGCCCCATTTCCTTGAGCAAGTTTTGTGTGTGAAATACTAAAGGTTTACTTAGTGATTTATGTTGTTTTTATTTTAACTATCAAATCTGAAAACATCATCATCAATCTTAATTTTTTTCTCTTTTCCACAGGTGTAAAAATGAGTTGAATGAAGACTAATTGCAAGCTCAACACGTTATTGGTATTTTGGAAGAAACCTCTACATATCTGCCTTAGTTTAGGATAGGAGTAATATTTAGTATTATATTTAAGTTAGATTTTCTTTATGTTGGACTTGTTATACTTTTCTTTGCCCTGTGAGGAGATATTACCTTAGTACAATTTTAGTTTTTTTAATTGTATAAGTATGGGTGAATTCTATCAATCTGACATGTTTTATAATTTTATTTTTGATTTATTCAATTCTAATTTAAAAAATAATATCAATATGAAATAATTAAGCGTTTTCTTGTAATTGGTGACAAAAGATTTTATTATCAAAGATAACTTTTAGCAACGATTAATTAGATTTTCTAAGACAAATATTTTTGTCATGAAATAAACTAGTTCATCATAAGTTTGACTATATTTAGTGACATATGTATTTGTCTCTATATCTTCCTATTTATTTGATACAAATTAATTTTATATTTTATGACAATCATAATTGTCAGAAATCATTATAATTTAGTGATGATTTTACATCGTCGGTAAAAAAAATATTATTTTTAGTGACAAAATGATATATTTAACTACAAAATTATTAATCTTTATTATAATAATAAATTTGTTACTAATTCATACATTTAAGGATGAAAATTTTTGTTGTATACAAAAAAAAGTTGTCAATAGTGACGAAAATACATTTGTTCAACCACGAAATATATATAAATCTAGCGACAATTGGTGTCGTCGCTGATTGAATTAAATAATTAGCGATGAAGAAATTTTATCGGTATTGATAACTTTTTAGTGACAAAAACATATCATCAACTACAAAAAAATTATATTTTTATGACAAACAGATTTGTCATAAACGTTACACATTCGGTGATGATTTTTTATTTTTTGTAGCCAATCTAATTTTTTTTAGCGACGAAATACTAAATCGTCTTTGTCTACTTTTAGCAACGCACTTTTGGAGACGATTGACTGACGAAATTTTTTTCATCACGCTAAATCTTTTGCGACGAAATATGACTTATAAGTGACAAAATAATACAGCCCAAATAACCAAATTTGTTGTAGTAATTGATTGTATTATGAGTTAAGCGTCATTCATGTCTCACCAGAGATAGATTAAAATTTTGAAAATGAAGGGTGCACCACCAAGTGCTAATGATAGTTAAAGCATGTCATGCAAGGCTTCGTTCGATAAGTTTATCAAGTAAAGAACTATAAAACTAATGTACTAACCTATAAATATCAATTAAATGACTATTATTAGTAAATTTTGCTATGTGGAATGATGGTTGTGAATACTTTGCACCATGAGGTTATGCGTTCGAAACTAGGCAGCCATGTGTTTTATAGAATACAATTTCTTGAGAAGGTGACCATCTATCTGTTTGATAACATCAAAGAAAAAACCCAAAAGAGAGGGGTTCTGGGATATTTCAGCTTTCTTCTCGTATATGAATGCCAATGTAGACCAATGATGTTCACCGAATGTGATAAGAGTGAAGGAATTATATAATTCTAACACATTTCCTTCAATCACTTTTCAAGTAATTAATTTCTTCTAAGGGTCGACGGCTTCAATCACTTGCTTAGCAAACTTTTCTTTTCTATATATAATAACTAAAATAAGAAATGTTCAAATACTCATTAAATTATCTAAACATGCACAAAATAATATCTTCATCTAATTTTTTCTTCTCATTTTTCATTTCCATTTCACATTTTGGAGAAGATGAGGTTAGTTCGTAGGACATGTTATAAATCTGATTATATCGTGTTTTATATGAGATAGAGTAATTTTTCATGAAAAAAGTTCTCTATGCAAAATGGTTGGAAAATATTTTCTCCTATTTGAAATCGTATACTCCCTTCATTTAAAATAGAATGACCTACTTTCCTTTTTAGTCTATTTAAAAAAGAATGACCCCTTTTCTTTTTTGACAATACTTTAATTTCAACTTTCCACATGACATATTTAGGACTACAAGATTAAAGGACATTTTGGTACATTTGACACAACTTTAATTTAAGGCCACAATATTCAAAAGTCTTCTTTATTTTCTTAAACTTTGTGCCAAGTCAAAGTAGGTTATTCTTTTTGAAACGGAGGGAGTATTATATACTAATAATATTAAAAATTCTGAGTGTTTTTAATTTTTGGAGCTTTTAAAGATTAATAATGTCTAGTGTTTGATGAAGCATTTAAAATAAAGTTAAACATTAAGACAGTTTGAAGAGAAAATGGTCAAAAGTCCCCAACATTTACCCCAAATCCCAACTACACATTCAACCTTTAAAGGTGACCTATTACCTCCTGAACTATTTTAAAGTAGAATATTTATCCCCTGAACTATTTTAAAGTGAAATTATTACCCACCTCCCGAAAACTGACAACCAATCATTTGAAATGTGGTGTGATGCACGCGCTACCACGTCATTGCCACATCATTTTTTCTTTTTTTTTTTAATCTAAAAAAATTAATTATTTAACTTTATTATTTCATTTTTTCTTCCCCATTCTTCATTTTGCTCCATTTTCTTCTTCAACCAATTTCATCTTCTTGGGTCAAAAATAAAATTCTTGAGAAAAAAATGGCGGATTAATGAAGTTCTTGAATGGCGGGTTAATGAAGTTCTTGAATGGTGAATTAATGAAGTTCTGGAATGGCGGATTAATGAAGTTCTTCAACCCAATTTCATCTCTTTTTTCTCAAAATCGCCATTAATGAAAGATGGGGTCATTTCCCCTACATCATAATAATCATCAAAGTCGTCCTCACTAGAGTCATTCTCCATGTCCGAATCTAACAGTCTGCGATCCTCATCCGTTGGCACATCATCATCCAATGGTTCTTCAAAACTAGTCCCCGCTCCACATATAGCTCTAGCATGGTCATTAAGCGGGTAGTCATAATCCAGCTGTTGTAGCTTAGCCTAAGTAGGCACATGGCCTTCACTCATTATCATGAGATTCGTCATGCCAAGAAGATGGCAGAAGAAGCTCTCATGTCATGCGTGATGTTGAACAGTTGTAAGAATTGTGCCTTGACTAGTTTCTAGATACTTTACCTTTGTGACATCCACTCACTTTGGGTTCTGAGGCAACTTGTAATCCACTGGTTCTGCTTCAATGTTTTCTTTTTTGAAGATGGTAGTCAGCAAGCTTATGGTGTCTTGTTTTTCATTCTTGCTTTGCGCATAAAAGCGTGTATCACTGGATCAATGTAGACAGGAGCATCAGTTATCAAATCATAGACTAAACATACCCGATCGCGAGAGACTTTTATGAACTGCTTTCCTGGAATCAAGCTAGCATTGACTATTATTAGCCAAATGCGAGCTTCTCTATTCAGAAAAGCATATGGGAATGTATTATGGTTGCCGCTGTCCTTGTGATGGATCCATCGAACCATAGACCTTAAACCACACAAAGTATTCCTAATGGCTCTATAGGGGGTCTTCTGTACAATTCCTTTAACCTGGAGTGATCCACATTCGGAGTACCCAAGAAAGAGTTGAAAAAGATGGCTATTAGATGTAGGATTTTCCATCGCATTTTCACTTCACTCCCATGATTCTTGGGGGACCAATTATCATAAAACTCCTGAGTCCAATCTAAATTACACTCACCCATATCTTGGATTATGAAGTCCAATTTCAATTCTGTGATCTTAGCCATAATACGAGGGCAGTGCCTCACCAGACTCTCCTTCTGAATAAGCTTCACTTGCACATATCTATTTAGTTTTTTATTCTTGTACCACTCCTGACCCTCCTCCTTTAAGACCCACTAAATACCAAAAATGTGTCAAGGCACTTGAAGAGAGGCGAAAGAAAATTTCTCCTTTCTTGGTATTTTCTATCTTTTCTGAGATGATGATGCTTTATCTTTGCTCGGGTTTTCTTTGGAAGCCATATCACCTGAATGCATCATAAAATCATGTCTGCCATACTTAAAAAAACTCACTACAATTAAGAAGGGGATAGTGAAATCACCACCCTACACTTAATTAGTTGACATAACTTAATTAAGTGATGTTGTCGAGTACTCAGACTTCACCGATATACACTTTGATCTTAGTTTTTTTTACCATTATTCAGACATTCTTAACACATGAAAAACTCACACGGTGGAAATTCAACTCAATAATTTTATTCTACAAAAGAGTGGCAATTCAACTTTTCACATTGTATAGCACAATTATTTCACCAACTTGATTCTTTCACACTATCAGTTTCACAAATTTTGTTACAACAAAACTGATGTTGAATAAGAGTATCTTTTACAACTTCAACATATCAGAGTACAGAAAAGTGATCATATTCCTAAGCTTTCATCCATATCATGTTCAACAAAACAAGGTGAATTTAACACTTCAATACCCACAGTACACCATGATTCATTCAAACCCACCACCAACATATTTAAAGGTCAAATTAACATTCACAACAATGGTGGTTTTTACAATCATGGTGCTTATCTTCCCTAAGAGTTCAAACATCACTTTTACAAAGTTATGGAAGGAGTTTAATATCTAATTCTCAAGAACTCAATTCATTATAACAATAAATTTACAACCTCAAAGTATTAAGAAAGAAACTTACCTTAATGATGGAAGATTTGAAGAAATAAAGGGACAATTGTTGAGATTATGAAGCAAAGAAGGATGTTGGAGGACCAAAATGTTGGGAGCACTCCTAGACAGCTTGAGGGTAAAAAACAAATGAATTGGAGCATTTTAGGGCATGGACTCTTTAAAGAGTGAATTTTGGGTTGGGTTGACCCAATTAAACATTGGATATTAAGCTGAAATTAGAGAGGTGTGCGGCGTACAACTTATCGCACAACATTAAGTGTTCGTCGCATTAGGCATCGCACATTTTAGATAGTGAGCATATGCATTATTGTGTGCGACAAACATATTATCGCATAAGTTGCATTGTGTGGCGCATATGGTATCACATAGTTGAGGCAGTGAGCATATGCGGAGTATTGGGCGGCGCACATGTTATCGCACACATTAAAGTTTGCAGTGCACATGGTATTACAGAGTTGAGACAGTGAACATGTGCGGAGACTTATGCGACGCACAAGTTATCGCACACTTTGAGGTGTGCGGCGCACATGTTATTGCATAACTTAAGGTGTGCGGCGCACATCATGCCACCCGTTTTCACCTATGTGAAGCAGTGTGTTTAGGCAAACTTGTGAAGAATGTTTAGGCGATGCCTTTACCATGGTCTATGCAAACTTGGACATCATGAACCCCATTCTACATATATATCTTTAAGAAAGGTCCGTACCACGCCCCCATCGAGGTCAGTGGTGAGCTTTGGGATTGGGCCTATCGGCCTAATCCCTACGCTATCACCATAGACCCATTGAAAGTCACAAAATAAAGTCACACCACGATACTTCTGGGGTCGAATTAACATAATTCGGTTCACGACTCTTAACACGAATCATAACTCGAGCCTTACACATTTGACCACTCCAACTTACCTATAATATTCCCATCACTCCTAAACTTACCACCGTTGACATGGCTCAATTCCAAACCAAATTTTGTACTAATCACCTCCTTAGTACTTTATGCACCTACACTTAATCAAAAACAACAAAAATAATTAGAAGGATGGGTTGCCTCCAACCAAGCACCGTAGTTTTAGTCGTGGCTCGATTCTTATTTTTGTATTTTATTTAACATTATACAATAAAAATAAAATCATGGGTTGCCTCCCATGAAGCGGCTGATTTAACATCGCGGCATGACTCGATTATCTTGACTACTCAGACTTCGTCAAGATAAATCATAGCAATACTTTTTATCAAATCTTTT
>NC_061115.1:56291918-56324225 GCF_002878395.1 Capsicum annuum
CCAGATGAGTAGACTTGACTAACTTTAAATGGGCTTGACCATTTGGAATTAAGTTTACCTGGGAATAATTTGAGCCTGGAGTTGAACAGAAGCACCAAGTCGCCTTTTTGGAAGTCTCGTTTTTCCATCCTTCGATCATGATACTTTTTCATCTTCTCCTTGTATAATTTTGCTCTTTCATAAGCTCTGAGAAGGAATTCATCCATCTTATTAAATTGCCCCAGTCTTAGCTCCGCTGGCTCCTTCTAATCCAAATTTAATCTTTTGAGTACCCATAAGGCCTTGTGCTCCAGCTCGATTAGTAAATGACATGCTTTGCCATAGACTAGATAATACGGTGACATGCTAATTGGTGTCTTGAAAGCAGTCCGATACGCCCACAAAGATAAGATAAGATAGCCTTAATTTCCCAGATCGAGACCTGTACTTACCCACTAGTTTGTGGGTGATATGTGGTTGCCACTCTATGCGATTTTACCCCATATTTTTCCAAAGCCACTAGAAATACTTTGTTGCAAAAATGAGATCCTCTATCGCTTATAATAGTACATAGTACTCCAAAGCAAAAGAAGATATTCGTTTTGAGAAACACAACAACTCTCTTTCCTTCATTATTAGACACAACAATGGATTCTACCCATTTTGATACATAATCCACAGCAACTAGAATATACTTCAACCCATACGAGCTTACAAAAGGGCTCATGAAATCGATGCCCCAGACGTCAAACAATTCTACTTCGAGCATTTTGGTCAAAGGCATCTCATGCCTCTTGGAGATTGACCCTTGCTGTTGACATTGGTCACACTTTAGTACAAACTCGTGAGCATCCTTGAATAGCATTGGCCAATAGTAGCCACTCTCCAACACCTTTCTAGCAGTTCGGTCACCTGCATGGTGACCTCCAACTGGGAAAGCATGACATGTTTCCAATATACACAATACATCCACATTTGGCACACATCTCCTTATAATATTGTCAGCGCATCACCGAAAAAATATGGCTCATCCAAGAAGTAGCATGTTACATGATGAAGGAATTTTTTTCTTTGATGGAAAGAGAGATTTTCTGGAATGACTTCACTCACGACATAGTTTGCAAAATTAGTGTACCAAGGCTTATTCTCTATAGCAGCAGCCAAGATATCCTCATCAGGAAATACATTATCTATCTCTATTTTATCACCAAATACTACTCACCTTCTATCCTAGATAGATGATCTGCAACTTGGTTTTCGCAGCCCTTTCTATTTTTTACTTCAAAGTCAAATTATTGTAGCAGTAACACCCATCTGATTAACCTTGGTTTTGCGTCCTTATTATCCATCAAATATCTCAAGGCTGCATGGTGTGTATGGACCACCACCTTGGTTTCTAGCAGATAAGCTCAAAATTTCTCAAAAGTATAGATAACAACAAGGAGCTCCTGTTCGGTGACGGTGTAGTTCTTTTGAGCTCCATTCAGTGCTTTGTTGGTATAATAAATTGAGTGAAACAATTTTTCCTTCTTTTGTCCCAACACAGCTACAAGGGCAACACCGCTTGCATCATACATGATCTTAAATGGTTTTGACCAGTCTGGTGCAACAATTATAGGGGCCTTAACCAGCTTCTTTTTAAGGCATTCAAATGCCTTCAAGCAATCATTATTAAAAGAGAACTTAGCTTCCTTCTCTAAAAGTTTGCAAAGTGGATTTGCAACCTTTGAGAAGTCCCTTATAAACCTCCAGTAAAAGCCATCATGCCCAAGGAAACTACGTACGCCCTTCACTGAGATGAGGGGTGGTAGCTTCTCAATAACCTCAACCTTGGCTCGATCAACTTCAATCCTTTTTGCTGAAATTTTATGATCGAGAATAATTCCCTCCTTCACCATGAAGTGGCATTTTTCCCAATTAAGCACAAGGTTGAATTCCACGCACCCCTGCAAAGCTCTACTCAGGTTCACGAAACATAACTCAAATAAATCTCCAACCACAGAAAAGTCATCCATGAACACCTCTAGAGTGTCTTCACCCATATCTGAGAAAATAGACATCATACATCGTTGAAAGGTAGCAGGGGCATTACATAACCCAAATGGCATTCTCTTAAACGTGAAAGTGCCATACAGGCACGTGAATTTTATTTTCTCCAGATCTTCAGGAGCAATGCATATCTGATTATATCCAAAATAACCATCAAAGAAGCAATACCACCCCCTTTCTACCAATCGATCGAGCATTTGGTCTATAAAAGGCATCGAGAAGTGGTCTTTCAAAGTCCATGAATTTAGTTTATGGTATTCCATAAAAACTCTCCACTTAGTCACAGGCCTGAGTGGAATTAACTCATTTCGTTCATTTGCAACAATAGTCATGCCCCCTTTCTTGGGCACACATTGAACTGGGCTCACCCATTTACTGTCGAAAATAAGATAAACTACTCCTGCGTCCAACCACTTAATAATTTCCTTCTTAACCACCTCTTGCCTCAATGGGTTAAGACGGTGTTGGTGTTTGATAGTCGAAGTACAGTCTTCTTCAAGTTGTATCTTATGAGTGCAGATCCCAGGGGGAATGCCAATAATATCTGCAATAGTCCACCTTATTGCTCTCTTGTACCTCTGTAGTACTGAATAAGTGCTTCCACCTGTTGCTCTCCTAAATCAGCTACAGTAATAATGGGTAGCGTGTTTCCATTACCCAAAAACACGTACCTTAGATTCCCTGTTAGTTCTTTCAATTCCAACACCGATGGCTCTTCAACAGATGGCTTAGCTGGTGGTGTTGGTCAATTAGCAAGATCAAGATCTAACTTTTTAGCAGTATACGAGCATGAACTGATTCCTTTCAGAGAACAAACAGTCTCTTTGTACTCCTTAATGCCTTCACAATTAAAATTCATAAGCATTGCAGCTAAAGGTTCGATAACAAACTTCACCTTTATTGGCACTTCCTGCTCATCCTTATAATATACGTCAACAATTGAGAACACGCTCATTTCCTTAGGCTGCTTCATCGATTGGCACACATCGAAGCGTACCACTTTATCATTCATCCTGAATAAAAGCTCATTAGCTCGTAGATCAATCAACATATTTCTGATTTCAAGGAAAGGTTGACCCAAGATATGGGCACATCAAAATCTATCTCGCAATCTAGAATTATAAAATCCGCAGGAAATATGAAGCTAGCCACCTTCACCAACACATCATACAAAATACCAACAGGTCATTTTACCGACCTATCTGCCATCACAAGTCGCATGTTAGTAGGTGTGGGGTCTCCCAAACCCAACTTTGTATAGATAGCTAACGACATCAAATTGATGCTCGCTCCTAGATGACATAAAGCCTTAGCGAATTGTAGTGACTCAATCGTATAAGGAATAGTGAATGCTCTTGGGTCAACCTTCTTCTGCACTAAGGATTATGTATAAATAGCGCTACAATAATGGAGATTATCCACCGGTTCGTAGCTCACCACTTTTTTCTTCGTCATAATATCCTTCATAAATTTAGCATATCCTGGCATTTGTTCAAGTACCTCGACCAAAGGCACCTTCACTGTCAGCTGATCCAACATTGCCATGAATTTACTAAACTTTGTATCATCAACCTTCTTTTTCAATCTCTGAGGAAAGAGAGGTGGTGGTTTTGGGAGAGCATTAACCACTACTTCCTTTCTCTTCTCTTTCCCTTTTTCTAACTCATCAACCTGCTGATGATTGGAAGGGATATCAATACCATCCAACTTCTCAGACTCCACTAGATTACCTTTTTGAAGCTCAAAATCTACTTCAATCACCTTATCATTCACAGCTTTGCCCAAAGAAGGGCCTGACAAAACCTTACCACTCTGTGTGGTAATAGCCATGCACGAACTATCATTCCAAGGGTTCTGAATTATATCACTTAGCAATTTTCCACTCTTTCTCTGATTCAATACTGCAAAAAGTTAACTCATTTGTTGTTCCAACTATTTGTGGAGTGCGAGTTTACCAATTGACTCATAGAAGAAAAATCGGTCTTCATGGTAGTCACCCCAAAGTTGATAGCCTTAACCTCCTTTAACAATTTCTCCATCATGTCCTCCATGGGCATCTTACCAGAGCTAGTTGCCGCATTGTTTCTGCTTTCGAGAGGTACATACAGCCCACTTCTATCATTCTTGCTCTTCCAATTCCTTGATCCCATCTTTATATCCAGCCTTATCATATTAAGTCTGACCTAGATTTACTTGGCTATTGCCTAAAAAATCCCCCTGATTATTCAAATAATTTGCCCCTTCTTTTGAATTAGAATCATCTCTGCCGTGGGATGCAATAACCTTCACTTTTTTTGTCTCTCCAGATAATAAGTGCTTGGTCAACAAGTCCATTTGCGTCTTCAAATGTGCCATATGTTGATCACGTTCTTCTTCTTTCTTGCGTTGTTCTGTAGTCATACCAATAGAAATAGTAGGGATTGCTACCACAGAATCCCTGGTTTGCCAAGCTTTGCTTCATTTTGTCATCTGATCTAGCATCTCCAAGGCCTCTTGAAAAGTAAGATTTATAAATGACCCCCTGCAGCATTATCGACAACTTTCTTTGTAATAGAGTTCAGTGCCCGATAAAAAGTCTCCATTAGATGAATATCTATCATATTATGGTTTGGGCACTGTATCAACTTCTTTTTAAACCTCTCCCAAGTTTTGTGAAGAGCTTCAGTTGGGAGCTATATAAAATTACTGAGCTCGTCCCTCAACTATACCCTCCTAGAGGGTGGAAAGATCCTTTCTAGGAAAGCCTCCTTCAACTTTCTCCAGTTTGTTATAGAATTAGGCGTCAGTTCATTAAGCCACAATGTTGCCTCCCCAGACAGAGACAATGCAAATAAACTTAAGAGAATAGCATTCTGGCCTACTCCGAGATTATCAAAAGATTTGTAAATGGTGACAAAATTCACCAAATGCAGGTTTGGATCATCTCCTGGCAGACCACTGAATAACCCCTTTAGATTCAGGAGTTGGATCATCGTACTGGTGATATTGAATATTTCTCCAGGTGCTAGAGGTGGAGGAATAATAGCTCCAACTGCTCCTTCTCCAACCATTCTGTCATCATCTTCATTGAGATCATACTGAATAGGTTGGTTGTCCTGTCTTCCCCTGAAAGAGAGATTTTGATGTACATTGCGATTCACGGGTGCAGCTACATTCCCAACTCACCTTGGGTTTACTGGATTCAATAATTCATAATCTCCCAGGTCCTCATTATCAAGATTTAGCACTCGACCTGGGTTATCAACATTTTGCTGATTTACATGAGCATTAGCCAAGGCGGTTAATCTTTCTGCCTCTTGTGGATCAACCATCCTATTGATCAACTGAGGCTCCAGATATATTGGTAATAATGGTACACCTGATCTCCGTCTATTGTGCATACATAATTATTAACCTACACACACAAAAACAACAAATAGAAGTAAAGCTTTAGGACATTTTGACCAAAGGGTCGATTAACAATCACAAACTTATTTGACAACCATATTCTCCGGCAATGGTGCAAAAATTAGATACGCCCAAATTACAACTCTTTTACAAGAGTGTAAGCGGTTGCTGTCAAATATAGAACCCAACTGGGTTGGGTGTTGAATCCCATAGGGAATATTGCATTCACTAAGTCTTGTGTTTGTTATTAGACTGTTGATCAAAGATTCCAGAATATAGGGGGTTTTGATTTAAGTATGAAATGATAGTTTCAGTGTAATAGTGAAGCAATATGTGTAATAATAGTTGAATATAGAGAAGAACAAGCTAGGGTTATGTTCACCTTGTAGTTTTTATATTCTCTAACTATGGCTGTCAAGAATTCATACATGCGTGCACTTATAGAGAAACGTATTCTAATTCTCAATTCAAGTGTTTCTCAACCATCAAGGATTAATTCACTTTAGTTCTCTCGACCCAAAAGTGTTTACTTAATTTATATGAAATCTCCAAGTCGTTAATCCTGTTAAGGCATTAACATGTGAAATAGAAGTTTGAAACCCTATTATCTTGTCACTACTTCCTTTTCCAAACATTAACCTTTCCGTCGAACAAGATATGTTTCAATTGCACATTCTCTATGTTTGGAACCACGAGAATTCAAGCATAATAAAGAAAGTATGATATAAGTAAATCAATGCATAATGAATTCAAGACCCATAGAAACAGATAATATGCTACAAGATTTCCATAACCCTAACAAGTAAGCTTAGCTACTCATGGACAAAATGTGAATCATCATAAGTTTATCCATTATACCACAGAAAACTAGAAGATGATCTTGGTGTGCAAATATTTAAAACTAGAGGAAAATGCTCTTTCTCCCTCCAAGCTATATCCGCCCCTCTCTCTCCTTCCAAAACTTATACAGAATAATTAATAATAATAAAAATTCAGCATCAAGTCTTTTAATAATTTCTTCTCTCATAATTTCCTTCTAAGTCACCAAACTAATTAAAACTGACAAATTAGTCTTGAGAATAGTTTCTAGACGTCACATTTGATCCAAGAAGAAACTTTTCCTCTTGTGTGATTTATCATCTGCAACTTATAGTCCCATCATGTCTTTATCTACTTCATCAACACATGAAATCATATTAATCACATTGGTTACCTCAATTACATAAAAGTAGAGTAAAACATAAGAAACTAGGCACTTTTGTTCTCAAAACTTAGCTAAAATATGGGTAAGTTATGGTGCTTAGGCATATAAATACACCAAAAATCAACCGGGTCGGGTCAATTAAATAGGCCAAAACCGGCCAACCCAACCCGAATGATAGGTTTATCTCGAAGTTAGCTATAACTAACAGAACTACTTGTAAACCTATCTATATCTTTTACTAGTAACTAACATTACATTTGTGAGCTGAGTATCTTAACCCTCCGCTTTAAGCTAGGATGTATAAAATTATTTAGATCCCCAATCTTGGACAGGAGATACTCATGCTGATATCTAGGATAGCCTTTTGTTAGCACATCTGTAAGCTGTTACTACATAGAGATATAATTCACATTGATCAAACCTTGTTGTAATCTTCATCTGATGAAGTGATATATATCTCAATATGTTTTATTTTTTTTTGGTAAACTGGATTAGCAACAATTTTAATGGATGCTTTGCTGTCTCTATCGATTTGTACTTGTAATTTCACCTTCCTATCTATTTCCCTTAAGATACCAATTATCCAAATCAGTTTAGAAACTATACTAGTTAAACTATTATATTCAGCCTTAGCTAAGCTTCTTAAGGCTGTAGTCTATTTCTTAGCCTTCTATGAGATCGGTAAATCTCCTAGTTTGATAATATAGCCTATAACCAATTTCCTTATAATGGGACATGTTCCCAATCAATATCACAAAAAGCAGTGATCTTCTCATTTGAATTGATAGCAACCAACAAACCTTATCCTGGTTGTTTCTTTATGTACCTGATTACCCTTAATGCTACATCCAGGTGGGACTTTTTTGGTTGTTGGAGGAATGGACTTAGAGTTTGAATACTATATGAGATGACTAGTCTTGTCATATTCAGATACAACAGCTTTCCAACCAGTTTCTGGTTCATTGTCTGTTCTTCTAAAGGATCATCAGGAGTGTTTTTACTTTTTTTCAAGTGTTCATCATATTGATAGAAGTTAGCTTGACATTAGTATTAATAGGGGTGTTTGATGGCTTTGCTGCAAATAAACCAACCTTCGATATCAATTCAAGTGTGTACTTCCTATGATGCATAAGAATCCCAACTTTAGACTTGGTAAACTCAATGCCCAAAAAGTACTTTAGCTCTCCTAAATCCTTCATTTTGAAATCTTGCTGTAGTGACACTTTTGTGGCTTGAATCAGTTTTAAACTGCTTCCAGTAATGAACATGCCATCTATATATACAAGTATAATAGTCATTCCTTCACTAGATATCCTGATAAACAAAGAGTAGTCATGTTGCCTTTGTTAAAACTTTAGATCAATAAGAGCTTATCAGTTTGTGATTCCATTTCCTTAGAGCTTGTTTCAATCCATACAAGGATTTGACAAGTCTACACACGTTGTACCCCATACTTGAAATCCTTAAGTCAGCGTCATATTGACATGACCAAAATTAGGCCTTGTCTTATAGGAATCTCGGGCCCAACAAGGATTAGATATCGCCCCGTCAACCTAACCAAACCATCACATCATTCCACAAGTGTCGGATAAACTCCAAACATATTATCAAGATAGCGGAAACAAGATTAGTAACCCTAACTTAAGAACGTCTAATTATTTCATTAATGTCATTATACAAACCAAAATACCCAAGTCCACAATCATTCACAAAGCCTCTACGAATCCAATGTCTAAATATGTCGGGACATGCCCCCGACAATAGCAAAAAACCAAATCTAAAACAGGTCTATGACATAGGATAGAAAGACCATGAAATGTATGCCTTTTGAAGTATGGAAGCTCACCACTTCAAAGTCAACACACAATCCACTTAAACACCTGGTCACTGCATAGGAGAGAGAAGAAGCTCCGACCTATGTTTCGTAGGGGAACATAGTGTTTGGACACGGTTATCGGTTGACGCGCTAACATATAACTCAAGGGTATGGATAAGATAGTGACATTAATAAAATCCAAGTCAAATCATCATAAGAAACCAAATTTATATACTTAGGCACATAAATAGATATATGGATACATCAAGCATCGATAAATGAAGCAAGGCCTTAGCATGAATCTCGAACATCCAATCATGAAACATGAAGTGGAGAACTCTAACCTTCTACTCGTGTAGCTTAGGAAGTTTGAACTTCCCAGTTATATTAAGAAAGAGAACTCTAACCTTAGGCCGTCTTACGAAGCATGTGGACTCTAACCACAAGCCGTTTTATTAGGAAAAAGACTCTAACCTCAAGCCGTTTTATTGGGCAAGGGACTCTAACTCATTCCGTTTTATTGGTCAAGGGACTCTAACCTCAAGCTATTTCGTTGGTCAAGGGAACTGTAACATCAAGATGTTCCGACCATTATTAGTTGACACTGGGACTCTAATCATTTGTCCATGTATTAATATCCATCCGATTCAACATTCAAGGACTCTAACCCACTTAGCCAATTCAAACCATCAAGGCTACAATTCAACACCATACAAGACCACAAGGTTTTCATGAACTATTTACCAATCAATTACTTTAATAGGACAGTACCTTAGTTACAACTACCATTTAAGTCAAATTACTGTCATCAAGGCCCATACAACACCATTCACTCTTTATTAGCATTCTTGTACCAAACTGTAGTTTAAACACAATTCGAATTCAAGTTTAGGGACTCTAGCCCCATTTAACAAATCATCCCAGCAAGGTTACTAATTGACTCTTTACATGACCGACAAAGCCTTTACAAAGTCATTTACCAAGCATTTTTACTCATTAAGCCATTGCCTTAGCTCAAAACATTATTAACATATAACTAGTTATTGTTTTGGACATTTTCACAAACACATTGAGGGCATACATTTACCATGACCAAAACTCAAGTGAAAACTATCAAGATTTGGGTTACTCATGACCGATTTGTTAAACCACAATCAACATGCACCCATATGTGGAAACCATCACCAAAAGCATGTGTAAACACAAGTTTGAGCAGGAGTAAACAATACCCATCACTATGCATCAAAACCCTTCACATTTGATTTCAAAACCCACAATTCAATAATCAAATCATTGTTTAAAACACATGATATTTGAGAAATAAAAAAGAGGGAAAAGTCATATGCCTTATACACAAAAAGAGTCACAGAGAGATTCCTGGTCTCCAAGCTCCTAGATGTCTTCTTAGATAGTGTTTTGGAATGTTTTGATCCTATATTTGTGAAGAATAGAAGGGCCAATAAGGTTATAAGTTGTGGGTCATAAGGGTTTACGGGTGGTTAATATCTAAAATATCCTCAGCTTATAAGTTAAGAACTTATTCCCAAGGGGTACGACTTACCCAACTAAACCATAATCTAGGGTACAAGTGGTACCTAACTCGTACCCTAGGCCTCACCATGGACCTCTAATCTACCCTACATATGACCATGCATTCATAAATTGTATCCTAAGGTATGAGTGGTACCATACAAACCATACCCAAGACAATGTCCACTAGACCAAGCTTAACACATAACATGACTTAACATCTTACGACTAGTACTTTATCATACGACTTAAAAGAGGCTAAAATGTACCTTGGATAGAATGTAACCCCCACTACACTTCCTAATATATAAGTGAGAGAACACCAAATCATATCCTAGGGTATGAATAGTACCCATGAGTCATACCTTACCCAGAAACTTCAACTAAGGGAAATTTTCTAAGGATTCAAAGCCAAGTTATTTCCATTCTCCCCCACTTGGATCATTCATCCTCGAATGACGGGTAAGGAAATAAAAATCATGAGATAACACATCATAACACATCAAACTAACCTTTTATTAAGTTAGAAAACATAGAAATATAATAAGGATAAGACACATGCCATGATCATTATCAATCAACCATTGATTCAATTGATTTTAGGACTCGCACCCATTGTCTATCAAAACACTTGCTCAATTCAAAGTTTAGGGACTTGAACCCATTTCCTATGAAGGACATAAATCATGTTAAGAAAATTAACATATACCTGCAGCACGGGTTTCCCGAACAGAGAACAAATATGGATACTTAAACTTCATGTCCTCTTTTGCTTCCCAAGTAGCTTCCTCAGACTTTTGGTTCCTTCATGAAACCTTCACCGAAGCCACCTCTTTTGTTTGCAATGGGTGAACTTGTCGATCCAAGATCCTTACTGAATTCCTCATAGGACAAAGAGTCTGAAATACCAACATCCCCCAAGGGAAAAACTAAAAAAGGGTCACTTATACATTTCCGCAGCATAGACACATGGAATATCGGATGGATGGAGAACGAACCCGAGGGCAACTCCAACTCATAGGTAATATTTCTAACCCTATTGAAAATCAAATATGGACCAACATACCGGGGACTACTTCCCCTTCTTACTGAAACACATCACTCCCTTCATGGGAGATACCTTCAAGAATACCCAATCACCAATATTAAACTCCAAATCCCTACACCTCACATCCACATAGGACTTTTGGAGGCTTTGAGCAGCTTTTAGCCTATCGTGAATCACCTTTACCTTCTTCAAGGCATGGTGAACCGAATCAGGGCCAAGAAACTTACCCTCACCAACTTTATATCACTCAATAGGAGAACGACATCTCCTACCATAGGATGCCTCAAAAGGAGCCATGCCAATACTATTATGATAGCTATTACTATAAAAAATTCAACCAAAGAAAAATGGTTGTACCAACTTCCACCATAAAGAATTACGCAAGCACAAAATATATCTTGTAATGTTTGGATAGTCCTCTCCGCTTGTCTGTCCATCTGCGGGTGGAAAGAGATACTAAGACACACCTTAGTTCCCAAACCTTTATGAAACGACTTCCAAAATTAAGATGAGAACGGAGTACCACAATTCGATATTATAGATACCAAACCACAATGCAACTTCACAATCTTCGTAAGATACAACTTTGCATAATACTTCAATGAATAACTAGTCCTCATTGGCAATAAGTGAGCGGACTTGGTCATTCTATTCACAATGGCCCAAAGAAAATCACATTGATTTCAAAACAGGGAAGATTGCTGATGAAATCCATATTAATCACTTCCAACTTCCATTTGGGAAACTCTAACTCTTGATATAACCCACCGAGTCTTAAGTTGTCAACTTTTACTTGTTGACTTGCCATACACTTAGTCACATAGCTAGCCATATCTCACTTCATATTACTCCACTAATAAAACCCCCTAAGATTATGATACATCTTCATCGAATTGGGATGAATAGAATATTGAGATCCATGAGCCTCAACAATAATTCTTTCCGTCAATCCATTGATATCGGGAATGCATAACCTACTATGGTACCTTAAGATACCATCACCATTAATCGCAAAATCAATAAAATTTTGTTGACCCACATTACTCTTAATCTTTATCAAATTGGGATCCAATATTTGCTTTTTCTTTATCATAACAGTAAGAGATGACTGCGATACCTGATGTACAAATACACCACAATCCTTAAAGTTCATGAGACAAACTCCAAGACTATCCAAATAATGGATGTCCTTCACCAACTCCCACTTATGCTCATCCACATGAGCTAAACTCCCCATGGATAACCTGCTAATATATTTACCTTACCTGGATGGTAATGGAGACTCATATCATAGTCCTTTAGCAACTCAAGATATCTCCTTTGTCTGCAATTCAAATCCTTCTGAGTAAATAGATACTAAAGGCTCTTATGATCAGAAAAGATGTCAACATAAACATAATAGGGATAGTATTGCCAAATGTTTAATGTAAAAACCACAGCTAAAAAACCCAAGTCATAAGTAGGGTAGTTCTTCACATGAACTTTCAATTGCCTAGAAACATAGGCCACCACCTTACCATGCTGTATCAATACACAACTAATCCCAACACAATAAGCATCAAAATACACTACAAAGCCATTATTATCATCAGATAAGGTAAAAAATGGAGCCGAAGTCAATTTGTCTTTCAACTTCTCAAAACTACCCTCACACGCATCCGACCACAAGAACTTGACATTTTTCTAGGTTAATTTAGTCAATGGGGAAGCTATCATAAAAAAATCTCTAAAAATCTCTTACAGTAACCGGCTAGACCCAAGAGGCTTTGAATATTGATTGGAGTCACAGGTCTAGGCCACTTTTTAACTGCCACAACCTTTTATTAATCCATCATGATCCCCTCACTAGAGATAACTTGACCAAGAAATGTCATAGACATCAACCAAAACTCATACTTAGAGAACTTGACATACAAATGATGTTCCTTCAAGGTTTGCAACACATCACGGAGGTAATCGACATGATCTGCCTTTCTCTTAGAATAGACCAAGATGTCACCAATAAAGAAATTGATAACCAAATCTAGAAATAGATGGAAGACCCTATTTATCAAGTCCATGAATGTAGTCGGGTCATTGGTCAACCTAAAAGACATAACTAGGAACTCATAGTGACCATATCGGGTACTAAAGGCAGTCTTAGGAATATCCACATCCCTAATCTTAAGCTAATGATAACCCAGCCTAAGATCAATCTTAGAAAAACACTTCGCACCCTGAAGTTGATTAAACAAGTCATAGATCTTAGGAAGAGGATACTTATTCTTTATGGTTTCCTTGTTCAACTGACGAAATTATTGCACATTTAAAGGGAACCATCCTTCTTACGCACAAAAAACATGGGAGCATACCAAAGAGACATGCTAGGATACATAAAACCTTTATCTAAGAGATCCTTCAATTACTTCTTAAGCTCCTTCAAATCTGTCGAAGACATTCTATAACGAGGGATGGAAATTGGATGAGTGTACGAAACAAGATCAATTCTAAGATCAATTTTCCTAGTGAGAGAAATACTAGAAAAGTCATCAAAAAAGACCTCAAGAAGCTCATTAACCATGAAAATAGATTGTAGAGAAGGACCTTCCGAGTTAGAATCTTTAACTCGAATCAAATGATACAAATACCCTTTAGAAATCAACTTTAGGGCTTTAAGATATGAGATGAACCTCCCCTAAGGCACTAAAGAACCCCTTTCCCATACAATGACTATCTCATTATGGAATTTAAACATGACTGTATGGGTTCAACAATCTAAGAAAACATAGCATGAATACAACCAATCTATTCCCAAAATAACATCAAAATCAACCATGTCCAACTCTATTAAGTCTACAAGAATTTCTTTACTACCTAAATCTAGCACACACCCCTATAAACTCTTTTAACAATCATAGAGTGTACTATCAAATAGAAAAAAGAAATAATAGATACTCGAGACCAAAGCCTAAAAGAACAGCCACAAAAAGGGTTACATAAGACAGATTGGACCCAGGGTCAAGTAAATAATACACATCATGGGAGAAAAGTTTCAACATACCCATAAAAATATCTGAAGATGCCTCAAACTCCTAGCGAGTAGCAAGAGAATACAAATGATTCTAACCAATTCTTGTACCAGAAACAGAATCAAAAGCAGAAGTAGCACCCTTCGATGTCGGAGTGGATGAAATAGAAATAGGGGCCCTATTGGCCTAAGAAGCCACTAGAGAGGGGCACTCTCACTGCATGTTCTCAATCTGACCAAATCTAAAACATCTGTTCCTCTCTTTCTCACACTGGCCACGATGATGTTGTCTATAGAATCTACAAGGAGGGTAGGATGGGGACGACTAAGCCCCACTAGCCTGAGATTGGGCACCATATGCTTGGAACCCACCACCAAATTGAGACCGATGATCACTCAATAGCCTATGGTAAGAATTACTAACTGAGGAGAAAGAACCAAAACTCCCCCACTTCTTCTTTAGCCATTTACCACCATCTCTACAACTTTTCTCATAAGGCCTTAATTTCTTTCCTTGCCTTTCACTGAACTCAACCTATTTATTTTTTTAATTCCTCCACTAGTTGCATATACATAACCAATCTAAATATGTCTATGTCAATAAAGCTGCCTTGCTCTCAAGGACCAACTTATGGGACAATCCCAAGGAAAACTTCCTTATTTGAGCCTTTATATTTGACACCATCTATAGAGAATACCTAGACAACTGATGGAATTTCAAGGCATACCCCTTGACTGACATCCTTCCTTGATTCAGATTAACAAATTTCTCTACCTTATCTTCTCTTAACTCTTAAGGAAAAAAGTGGTCTAGAAACATATTCATGAAATCCTCTCACAAGGAAGATTTATCAGTATAACCCCTTATCTATTCCCACTTCTCGTACCATTGGTACAGTACGTCCTTTAATTCATAGGCTGCAAACTCCACTCCTTCCACATTAGTGGCATGCATAACTCTAAAAATCTTTTCCATCTCATCTAGAAAACCTTGGGGATCTTCCTTTACCTTAATACCATTAAAGGTCGGAGGACTTAACCTCATAAGATGGCCAACCCTTATGGCCTCAAAAGATGGAGTAACAGATGCACCACAATTAGCCTAAGAAGCTACCAACTGAGCAATCATATGAATCGACTGACAAAATTCAACATTCTTTACATCATCATGAGGAACTAGATGTGGACTAGAGGGAATCGGTGGAACTCCTAGACTATCACGTATCGAACCTCTAGATCGAGTATGGACTCCATAAGTAGAGAGAATCCAATAGATATCATACCTAGTTGAGATGGAAGGATTTATAGAAACTTCATATCTTCTTGGAGGCATGCTCTGAAAGACGACCAAATAGAAATCTGAAGGATCTAAGACCCTAAACTCTATAGCTCAAAATAAGACAACAAGAAAGTAAAACATTACTAAAAGCCTTGTTATCTCTCTGTTATAAGTGTGGTGTGCCATACACCCATAAAAGAGACTCTACTTGAAATGGCTTCATGGACACCCAACTGACTATAAACCTAGGCTCTGATACCAACTTGGCATAACTCAAATCGGGCCTTGTCATATGGTCGTATCAGGACCAACAAGGACCAGAGATCACCCTATCAACCTAACAAAACCATTACATTATTCCACAAGTGTGTAAGATCCAGTAAATCCTTAGCTTAATTCAGTCCTCTAATCTTGTTAAGGGGTCCTAGACTTAGAATATTCTAGCTAAGTATTCAGAATTAGTGTCATTCTAGTCTATAAAAGTTGGAGATCTTATTCATGGACTTTTCGACCATTATAGGTGGATATTTAGGTTGATTCATGTTCAGGAATATCCATAGGTATTTTCGAACAAGTTTTAGATTTTTTGGACATCATTTAAAGCTCCTTTGGAATCCTAAAATAGTGGATCAACATGATCTTGGTGTGCCGCGTCAACTATCACATTGATAAAAAATTTTCCTAGATCCCAATGCCAATTTCTAATGAGTTGATGCGGACTTGAAATGACACATTGGCTATCGCGTCGATGCCACCGATGCGGCACGTCGGTCTGTGCGTCGATCGTATAGTTTTTTATTCATTAAAAGACCGCATCCTTGGGGGTATTTGGGTATTTTTCTCTCAACCTTCAGCCCCAAGACACAAAATTAATCACCTTAGAGAGCAATCAAACTCATTTTTTCTCAAAATTGCTCAAGAACAAAACCCTAGAAGATTCAATTTCAAATCAGGAACTCAAGATTCCACCGTTAATTTTTAGAAATTCCTTAACTAAGGTGTATAAAGTGTTCATACAAGGGTCCCTTCCATCCTTGGAGTCCAAGAAACTATTTTAGACTTCAAATATATGAATTCTATGTTGGGTTTGATAATATCCATATTTAAAAATGATTAATTGGGTTTCAAATCTATGTTTCATGATCAATTTCATGTGGGGTTGATTAATTGCTATATGTTACCACGTGAAATCATGCTAAATCCTTCAAATGGTGAATTTAGTATTGAAATTCTTTGCTCACATATTGATTAGTACTATGTGCATTATTTATGCCTTTCAAGTGATTGATGAATTAAGCATGTGAGTTGAATAGTGAAGCTATATCATGTTAGCATGTGTTTAAGTTCATGACATGCAAGTGTTATGCTAAAATTTCCCAATAAATGAAGAATGATCAAATGCTTAGTTTACATGTTTCAAGTTTATGCCATGTATCTTATTTTGTGCTATCGAGTCTTGGGTGTACTTGTACCCAAAAATTTAGCTGATTATTTAGAGCCATGGTCAGTCATAGTACAGTAATAATTATGTCACTATCAGTAGTACTCTTAGTCAGTTACAAAACTCAGGAAAAAAATTTAATAGACTTAGTATTCTTCCAGTTAGTTAAGTACTCTATCCAGACCTCAGTAAACTCAGTCAGTTAACAGAATTCATTAGTTTCTGACAGTCCATGAATTTTAGTGTACCTAGTTCAATTTAGTTAAAAGAAATAAAAGTAACAACTTAGTCCAGCCTAGTAGAGACTAGAAATTGGTTCAGTGTCTATTTAGTTGGGAGTTGGATTCAGCATCGAGTTAACCCAGGGATGGGGGCATTTCTGGTAGCAGAGGATTTGACCCTTAGTAGCAATCCTATGTAACAGAACTATGTAGCTAGCATAGGTTGAGATATCTTCATGTCAGATATAATGAGGGTTGATAAATCTCATACGATTTATCCTGCCAGTAAGGGTTGATGAAAGAGATTCCTGTTAAAGAGGGTTAGCTCATAAGTTATCCTTACCCATGGCACGGTATTGACACTTTTCCAACTGGGGTTACAGGTTGGACCCTAATTAGTTTATAGAGGGACATTTCGGTTAGATGTTTACCTCTCATAGTCTCAGTTCCAGTCTCAGTCTCAGAATATAACTCAGTTCAGTTCTACAGATTTAGGACTATCTAACATAGTCACTCAGCTCACTATGGAAATCAGTATGGTTCCACAGTATTCAAAACTATCAAATAAAGTTATTTAGATAATCGTTAATATAGTATTCATAAAATCAGATATCATTTATCAATATTCAGATTCAGTACTTAATTTTAGCACGATCTTTGTTACAGTCTATGTATTCATGCATGTACTTTTACATAATCATACTCATGTTATTCAGTTATTATTGTTTATGCATATGAACCCATGCATTTTATCCTACCACACTGAGCATACCAATACATTTAAAGTACTAACGCATGCTTCTATTTGCACTATGATGTCTTATATCATAGGTTCAGACGCACGGGCTCTCGAGCACCCTTAGCTTTCAGGGTAGTGGTGAGTTCTCATAGTTTGAGGACATGTTTATTATTTACAGTACTTAAGTTTTACTTTAGCAGATGGAGCTAGTTTGGGGCTTGTCCCATCAACTCTACAGTTCAGACAGTTAGAGGCTTTTTTGAGTAGAGTATTTTCAGACAATTGTTCAGTTTTTCAGTACTTATATTCAATTTTTGGTATTTTGATACTGCATTTAGATTTATTAATAGATGTAAACCTTATGGCATATGTTTTCAACTATTTCTATAATTATTACAGTATTTGTTACAAAGTTATTGCAACAGGTATCAGTCATGGGCTAGCTTATGTTCCTTCAGAATTATGAGCATCGTGTGGCATCCAAGGTATAGAATTGGGGCCTTACAAACTTGGTATCAGAGTCTAAGGTTCAACAGTGTCCTGGGAAATCTAAAAGCCGTATCTAGTAGAGTCTTGTACTGGGTGTATTGCACGCCACACTTATGGATAAGAGGCTATAAGATGTTTTAGGAAAAGTTTCCCTTCTTTCAGTATTCATGTCGTGTGAGTGATCAGAAACTTTAGTTAAAATCTTATTTTAATTAATCTCTTTATTATGCTTCTATAATATGCCTTCTAGAGAATTTAATGAGAGAAGTAGTGAAAATCAGTCAACCCCTTCAGCTGTTCAGGAAAATCCCCTAAATGAGCATGTCTTCCACTCTGAATTTAGAGTTGCTTTCACTGCCTTAGCTTATTCAGTATCTACTCAAAATAACCAGCTAGAAATTATCCTGTTAAAGATTATAGAACATGCTCTGTAGAGTGGAGAGAAGAGGCATAAGAAGGAAGGGAGAAAGAATAAGAGTGCCAGAATATCTAGGTTAAAAAGTGGCTGAACAAATTGTCTCTGCCATCAGTGTGGTAGAAACCATAAAGGTATCCCCAGAGCTGGCAGCGATGTGTGTTCTGATATGGTAAGCCAGGCCACAGAGTGAGCCATTGTCCTCAGGTGGGTTCGTAGAGTCAGCATACTCATCCCCCAACATAGTTTGGTTGCTCGAATCATCAGGGTGCCTTATCCAGTGCCACCAGTGGGCAATGCCCAAATAGACTCTATGCTCTTCAGTCCTGACAGGATCAGAAAAGTTCTTCGAATGTGGTCACTGGTACATTACAAGTTTATCATTTGTATGTTTATGCTTTTCTAGATCCAAGAGATTCCTTGACCTTTATTACTCCAGATATATCAGTTGATTGCGGAGTCAGTCCATAAATTCTAGTAGATCCTTTTTCAGTCTCTACCCTAGTGGGTAAATCCATCATAGCCAAGCGAGTATACAGGAACTGTCCGGTTACGATATCTCAGAAAGTCACTTTATTTGACTTAGTTGAATTAGAGATGACTAATTTTGATGTCATTCTTTGCATGGATTGGCTTCATTCATGTTATACCTCAGTCGACTGTAGGAATAGAATTGTCCAGTTTTAGTTTCTGAATGAACCCATCATAGAGTGGAGCGGTAGTACTTCAACACTTAGGGGTCATCTTGTTTCTTATCTTCGGTCTAGAGAAATAATATCAAAGGGATGTGTCTACCATCTCGTTCGAGTCCAGGACTCTAGTTTAAAAACCCATATTCTTGAATCAGTATTAGTAGCATGTTAATTCCCAAATGTGTTTCCAAAAGATCTTCCCAGAGTTCCTCTCAAAAGGGAAATTGATTTTGAAATTTCTCTTATCCCAAATACTTAGCCCATATATATTCCGCCATACAAAATGACTCTAGTAGAAATTACAGAATTAAAAGAGTAGTTTCAGTATCTCCTACATAAGGGATTCATCATACCCAGTGTGTCCCCCTGGAGTGCGCTAGTCTAATTCATGCGTAAGAAAGATGATTCTCTCAGAATATGTATAGACTACCATCAGCTAAATAAAGGCACGGTCAAGAACAAGTACCCACTTCTAAGAATTAATGACTTTTTTGACCAACTTCAGGGTGCCAACTATTTCTCCAAGATAGACCTCAGATTAGGCTATCATCAGCTCAGGCTCAGGGAATATGACATCCAAAGAAAACCTTCTGAACTTGGTACGGTCACTTCAAATTCTTAGTCATGTCCTTTAGACTTACCAATTCCCTAGAAGCCTTCATGGACTTGATGAACCGTGTGTTCAAACAGTACTTGGACATGTTTTTCATAGTCATAATAGATGGCATTCTTTTCTACTCCCGCAGCGGGTATGATCACACAGATCATCTCAGAATCATATTTTAGACTCTTAAAACCCATCAGTTATCATGATATCTATTCATATATGACAAGTCAGCTCTATGATCATAGATCATATTCGAGCATGTTAGCAAAATTCATGTACGCTTATAGTTCCTTGTATAAGGAATTCCAGTTCACACGGCATTACAAACCATGTTCCACAAATATAGAAACTCCAGAATCAGGTCATGCAACTCATGACTCATGTACTCACGTTATGTTTTATAGTATCCTCAGTTCCATGCCTTATGCTACCCTCCTAACGAATTGGCTAAATTTAGATCATGACATGTATATCCTCAGCCTAGATCTTTTGGTAGATCCACCTAAGATATTGAAATTCTATTCCTTAGGGCTCAGTTAAGTGTCGAGTCTGGTATAGTATTCAGTACTCAGTAATCGGTATTTAGCCTCAAAATTCAGTAAAGAAATCAAATAGTTCTATAGAACCATAGCTATCAGTTATCAGTTACTTAGCCATCAGAATCTAGTACTTTAGTATTATTCTAAACCTCAGTTACAATTATCCAATTATCAAAACTCAGTATTCAGTTCTAGTATGAGTTCTATTTATAGTCTCAGCTATTGTCTTAGTTATGGTCCCAGTCCCATTATAGTAATCAAATCAATAACTCAGTTCATTTCTAGGTTTGCTTGACCATAGCATACAGTTATCAGTTATTTAGATATCAGTATTTCAGCGCCTCAGTTTATAGACTATTTTAGAACCATGTTATACGCTTGGTCTTGCACTTTTAAATAACAAAGTCCTCCATATATTCATGCTCAGTTGTCTCATGTTACTCTGTCAGTCCTTACCTCATATGCTTAATATTCTACAGTTTCAGTCTATTTATTCAGACTAAGAACAATTCGATCTTGCATGACTAGTATTCAGCTATCAGCCATTAAGTTAATCAGATAAGACAGTATGTTTATGCATTCGTTCCTAGCGCCTGTTTGAATATTTAAAGTGGTCTTAGGTAAAACGCCATGCTAAGGTGGAAAGTATGGTTGAGAGGGTATCTAAGGGATATGTATAAGTTTAAAAATCTTAGTTGCAGTGCATGAGGCTTAGTCACTCTACCTTAGATGAGGTCTCATAGGCCTCACCACATATTACAGAAATTTAGCTAGAATATGACTTCTTATTCAGACGTTTCATTCAGCCTAAGCAAAGATTCTTTTCTCCTTAAAGTCACTAGAAACTCTATAGAAAAAGTGTCAAGGAAATTCTCTAGTTCAGCATGAGTTTTAGCATAAGTTAGTTTGTAAAGCCAGAAATTCAGTTTAGCAGTTGGGTGGACAAATTTGTATGGCTTGGTTTTCCAATATTTCTCACTAGTCTCACTATCTGAAGTCTCATGAATGTAACTATTCCAAGATGGGGAAACCAGGTAGTTGCGTGATCAGCTCAGTTTATGTATCATATCTCATTTTCGAATCCCAATACTTAGTCACGACTCAGTTTATGTGTGCCCTAAGCATCATCCCAATTTTTCCTTAGTATCAAAGGAAAGTCAACATTCTTTGAGGGATATAGTGTCCCAAGAGGGAGATGCACCATAACCCCTGAGCTTTCATATCCTAAACATCCCAATTTCTCTTCACGTAACAAATCCAGTAGAATAGTGGGTACTCATAAGTTGACCCTTAAGTTCCAATCTCAACCGTAAGCCATGTATTCAAGGGGCTCAATTCATTTTACAACATTCATTTTATTTCACAATATTCAGTTCATGTATCATGTTCCAGGCTCAATTATGTTCTCATGTTTTCATTTATGCATGTTCAGTAAAGGTTCTCGAGTTAGAGATCACTAATTACATATTCTTGAATGTCTCTCCCATGAAGGGGGTGAAGAGGTTTGGCAAGGAGGGAAAGTTTAGTCCTTGATATGTATATTTTCACAAGTTTCCCAGTTGTTTTGAAAAGGTGGCTTACGAGATTGAGTTGCCTTCATATCTATCTTCACTTTATCTAGTGTTCCACGTCTCGTTGCTAAAGAAACTCCTAGGTGACCCAGCAGTCATAGCCCCTATAGAGGACATAGATTTTTAGAACAGTCTCTCTTTTGAAGAGATTTTTAGAATAGTCTCTCTTTTGAAGAGATTCCAGTCAATATCCTTGACTATCAGATTCACACACAGAGAAACAAAGAAGTCCCTCTAGTAAAAGTTCCTTAGCAAAATCAGTCTGTTGAGGGAGATACTTGGGAAGTAGAAGATGACATGCAGACCAAGTATCCTCACCTCTTCTCCACTAATCCAGACTCAGCTCAAGGTAATAGTCTTTCTTAAGCTTATTCAGTTTCATGTTCAGATTTCAGTTACAAACTTGGTATCAGTTAACATTGGATGTTCAGTCATATGTTCATGAGTCAGTTCAGTCATGTATGCATTAGATATGCATGTCCAGAATGAGAAACTCAACTTATCAGAAATCTAAGCTATGCATTCATGAATTATGTTCAGCTATGTACTCACGTATCAGATATGTATGTTCATCAAGATGATTCAGTGTATTAGTGATCTCAGTCATGAAAATATATTTTAGTTGTGCGTGCCAGTGTATAAGTTAAGTCTCTCAATATTCTTAGTCTCAGCAGTCTCATTCGAGGACGAATGTTCCCTAGGGGGAGATAATGTAAGACCTTACAAAATCCTTAGCTTAATTCAGTCCTTTAAGCTTGTTAAGAGGTCCCAGACTTAGAATATTCTAGATAAGTATTTAGACTTTGTGTCATTCTAGTATTTGAAAGTTAGTGATCTTATTTCATGGACTTTACATCCATTATAGATGGATATTTAGGTTGATTCATGATCAGGAATGTCCGTAGGTGTTTCTGGACAAGTTTTAGATTTTTTGAATTTCGTTTGAGCTCCTTAGGAATCCTAAAATAGTAGATCAATGAAATCTTGGCACGCTGCATCAACTATCGCATTGATAAATGTTTTCCCCAGCTCCCAGCATCAATTTTTAGTGAGTCGACACGAACTAACATAATGCATTGGCTATCACGTCGATGCCAATGATGTGGCTTATTGGTCTGCGCATCGATAACAGTTTTCCAGTCATAAAAAGACCACATTCTTGGGGGTATTTGGGTCTTTTTCCCTCAATCTCCAGCCCCCAAAACACAAAATTTATAACCTTAAAGAGCAATCAAACTCATCTTTTCTCAAAATTACTCAAGAACAAAACCTTAGAAGATTCAATTTCAAATCAAGAACTCAAGATTCCACCATTAATTTTTAGAAATTCCTTAACTAAGGTTTGTGAAGTGTTCATCCAAGGGTCCCTTCCACCCTTGGAGTCCAAGAAACTATTTTAGACTTCAAGTATATGAATTCCATGTTGGTTTTGATAATATCCATGTTTAAAAATGATTAATTCGGTTTCAAATCCATGTTTCATGATCAATTTCATGTGGAGTTAATTTATTTATGTGCTTCCTTGTGAAATCATTCTAAAACCTTTAAATGGTGACTTTAATATTTAAATTGTGTGCTCACATATTGATTAGTACTATGTGCATAAGTTATGCCTTTCAAGTGATTGATGAATTAAGCATGTGAGTTGAATAGTGAAGTTATATCATGTTAGCATTTGTTTAAGTTCATGACCTGGAAGTGTTTGTTAAAATGCCCCAATAAATGAAGAATGATCAAATACTTAGTTTACATGTTTCAGGTTTATGTCATGTCTCTTATTTTGTGCTATTAAGTCCTGGGGGTACTTGTACCCGACAATTTAGCTGATTATTTAGATCCATGGTCAGCGATAGTACAGTAACAGTTACGTCATTATCAATAGTACTCTCAGTAAGTTATAAAACTTAGGAAAAAACATGGTAGACTCAGTATTATTCAAGTCTAGTTTAGTACTCAGTCCAGACCTCAGTAAACTCAGTTAGCTAATAGAATTCATTAGTTTCCGACAGTCCACAGAACTCAGTGTACTCAGTTTAGTTTAGTTAAATAGTAAAATCAGTAACAACTCTTTCAAGGCTAGTATAAACTAGAAATCAGTTCAGTGTCTATTCAGCTGAGAGTAGGATTCAGCACCGAGTTATGCTAGGGATGGGGGCATTCCTGCTAGCAGAGGGTTTGACCCTTAGTAGAAATCCCTATGTTACAGAACTACGTATCCACTATAGGTTAAGATATATTCCCTCCAGATATATTGAGGATTGATATATCTCATTCGAGTTATCCTGGCAGCAAGGGTTGACAAAAGAGCTTCCTGTCAGAGAGGGTTAGCTCACAGCTTGTCCTTTCCCATGGAATAGTATTAATACCCTTCCAACTAGGGTTATAGGTTAGACCCCAATCAGTTTAGAGAGGCGTATGTAGGTTAGATAATTACCTCCTATATTATCAGCTCCAGTGTCAGTCTTAAAATAGAACTCAGTTCAGTTCTACAGATTTAGGACTATTAGACATAGTCACTCAGCTCACTATGAAACTCAGTATGATTCCATAGTATTTGAAATGTTAGATAAAATCATTCAGATAATTAGTAATACAGTATTCGTAAACACAAATATTGGTTATCAGTATTCCAATTTAGTACTCAGTATTAACACGATCTTAATTACAGTCTATGTATTCATGCATGTGCTCTTACTCAGTCAAACTCATGTTATTCAGTTATTATTGTACATACATATGAACCCATGTATTTCAGCATACCTCACTGCGTATACCAGTGTATTCAAAGTACTGACGTATGCGTTTCTTTGTGCTATGATGTCTTATATCATAGGTTCAGATGCACGGGCTCTAAAGTACCCTTAGTAGTTCAGATTCTCAGCTTTCTGAGTAGTGGCGAGTCCTCATAGTTCGAGGACATGCTTATTATTTACAGTACTTCAGTTTTACTGTAGTAGATGGGTTTATTTATGGGCTTGTCCCATCTACTCCACAGTTCAGACAATTAGAGGCTTTTCAGATTAGAGTATTTTCAGATAGTTGTTTAGTTTTTCAATACTTATATTCAGTTTTGGGTATTTTGATACCGCATTCAGATTTATTTATAGATATGAACCTTATGGCATATATTTCTACCTATTTCTTCTATCCTTCCAGTATTTATTAGACAGTTATTGTAGCAGGTACCAGTCATAGGTTAGCTTGTGGTCCTTCAGGATTGTGAGCACCGTGTAGCATTTGGGGTATAGACTTGGGGTGTTTCAAAGTATCAGATGGACTCCAAATATATTATTAAGATAGCGTAAACAAGATTAATAATCATTAATTAAGAACGTCTAATCATTTCATTAATGTCATCATACTAACCAACATACCCAAGTCCATAGTTATCCACAAAGTCTCTGTGAATCCAATGTCAAAATATATCAGTGCATGCCCTCGACAATAGCTAAAAACCAAATTAAAATAAGTCTATGACATAAGATAGAAAGACCATGAAATGTATTCTTTCTGAAGTATGATTCTCACCACTTTAAAATTAACACACAAACCACTTAAACACCTGGTCACTGTATAGAGGAGAGAAGAAGCTCCAGTCTATATTTCGCATGGGAACGCAGCGTTCGGAGACGGTTAGCGGTTGACGAGCTAGAATGTAACTAAAGGGTATGGATAAGATAGTGCCATTAATAAAATCCAAGTCAAATCGTCATAAGAAACCAAATTTATATACTAGGTACTATAAGACCCCACAAAATCCTATGCTTAATTCTGCACTTTAGGCTTGTCAAGCGGTCCCAGACTTAGAATATTTTATCTATGTACTCAGACTTAGTGTCATTTTAGCCTACAAAGATTGGAAATCTTATTTTGTGACCTTTACATCAATTAAATGCTGTTGTTTAGGTTTATTCATGCTCAGGAATGTCCGTAGTAATTTTTGAAAAAGTTTTAAATTTTTTAGACTTCGTTTAAAGCTCCATTGGAATCCCAAAATAGTAGATCAATGCAATATTAGTACGTCGCGTCGACTATCGTGTTGATTAATATTTTCTCCAGCTACCAGCGTCTAGATCTATTGAATCAATGCGAACATGGTGCGATACGTTGGCTATCTCATCGATGCCATCGATGCGCCGCATCGATGTGTGCATCAGTAGGCTAGTTTTCAGTCATTAAAATCCATTGTATCGGGGATATTTGGTGCTTTTACCCACATCCTTTAGCCCCTAAAACACAAAATTAATCCCTTTAAAGAGAAAACATACTCATTCATTCTCCAATTAGCTCAAGAACAAAATGCTAGGTGCTTAAATTTCAAATCAAGAATGCAAGATTCGACCATAAACTTTTAGGAATTCTTAAACACATGTATGTGAAATGTTATCCAAGGGTTCCTTCCAACCTTGGAGTCCAAGAATCTTTTTAAACTTCGAGTAACTGATTTTATGATTTCCATGATTGGAGTTAAAGTGTATCCATGATTGCTATCTTGATTATGTTCCTAATTCATGATTATATATATGTATCTCATGTGAAATTGATCATTATGTGTGTAGATTTATGTGAATCCATGATAAACCTTTGACTTGTGAAGTTAGAGATGAATTATGATGCTCACATGTTGTTCTATACTATGTGCATACACTATGCTCACCAAGTGCTTGATAAATTGTCCATGTGAATTGTTAAGAGAATGAAATCATGTCAAGTTATCTTATGTGCAAGTTATATCCTATTAGAGTTTGTCAAAATGTCTTAATGTATAAATGATGATCAAGTTGATAGTTTACATGTTTCATGTTATGTCATGTCTCTTCATTTATCCTATCGAGTCCTGGGGGTACTTGTACCCAAAATTTAGCTGATTACCTAGAGCCATGGTTAGTCATAGAATAGTATCAGTCACGACACGATCAGTAGAACTCTTAGTTAGTTTCAGAACTAAGGAAAACTCAGTAGATTCAGTAGTAGTTCAGTTTAACTCAGTATTTAGTTTAGACCTCAGTAAACTCTATTAGTTAATAGAATCCAGTAGTAATCCGTCAGTCAACGGAACTCAGTGAACTCAGTTTAGTTTAGCTAAATAGTAATCTCAGTAACCGTTTAGTCTAGCCTAGTACAGACTAGAAATTAATTCAGTGTCGATTCAGTTGGGATTTGGATTCAGCATCGAGTTAACTCAGGGTTAAGGCATTCCTGTCAGTAGAGGGTTTGACCCTTTGCAGCAGTCTCTACATTATAAAAATACGTAGCTAGCATAGGTTTAGGTATCTTCCTGCCAGATATTATGAGGGTTGATAATTCTCATCTGAGTTATCCTGCCAATGAGGGTTAATAGATGAGCTTTCTATCAGAGAAGGTTAATTCGCAGCTTGTCCTTACATGTGGAACGGTATTGACACCCTTCTAAATGGGGTTATAGGTTGGACCCCAAATCAATTAGAGAAGGGGCATGTTGGTTAGATGATTACCTCATACAGTCTCAGTTCCAGTCTCAGTCTTAAAATAGAAATCAATTTAGTTCTACAGATTTAGGATTATCAGATATGGTCACTCAACTCAGAATGAAACTCAATATGGTTCCACGGTACTCAGAACTATTAGATACATTCATTCAAATAATTACTAATAAAATATTCATACACCATGATATTGGTTATCAGTATTCCAATTGAGTACTCAGTATTAGCACAATCTCAGTTACAATCTATATATTCATGCATGTACTCTTACTCGATCATACTCATGTTATTCAGTTATTATTGTTCATGCATATGAACCCATGCATTTCAGCCTACCTCACTGAGCATACCAGTATATTCAAAGTACTGACACATGATTTTCTTTGTTCTATGACATCTTATATCATAGGTTAAGATGCACAGGCTCCATAGCACCCTTAGCAGTCTAGATTCTCAACTTTTATAGTAGTGGTGAGTCCTGATAGTTTGAGGACATGCTTATTATTTATAGTACTTAAGTTTTATTTCAGTAGATGAAGTTAGTTGGGGGCTTGTCCTGTCAACTCCACAATTCAGGTAGTTAGAGGCCTTTTTAGACTAGAGTATTTTTAGACAGTTGTTCAGTTTTTCAATTTTGATGTTCAGTTTTGGTATTGTGATACCATATTTTGTAATATTTATTGTATTGAACCTTATGGAAAGTTTTTTACTATTTCCACATATTTATAACATTTATTACACAGTTATTGCAGCCGGTACCAGTCATGGGTTAGCTTGTGGTCCTTCGGGATTATGAGCATCGTGTAGCATCCAAGGTACAAAATCGGGGTGTTACAAAATTAGTATCAGAGCCTAAGGTTCAACAGAGTCCTAGAAAGTCTGAAAGCCATATCTAGTAGGGTCTTATGCATAGGTATGTTGCGCGCCACACTTATGGACAAGAGTCTACGAGACGTTTTAGGAAAAGTTTCCATTTTTTCAGTATTTATGTCGTGCGAGTGAGCATGAGATCCAGTTACACCCTCTTTCTAATCCTAGTTTCGCTTTTATTTACAGAATATTCCTCTAAAGAGGACTTAGGAAAGAGAAATTAGAGATTAGTCAGCCCCTCAGACCGTCTATCTAGATTGTTTGGGTCAGCATGTCTCCCACGCGGAGTTCAGAGAAGCCTTTACCACCCAAGCTCATTTTGTGGCAACCCAGAATGAATGTCCAGCTGTGTTTTTGGGTAACCCAGTGGCCAATACTACTGCTAGCACGATTTAGGACTTCACCCGAATGAACTCTCCATCATTTACTGGGTCTAAGTCAGATGAGGACCCTTAGGAATTTCTTGATCTGGTGTAGAAGGTTACTAATATCTTGGGGGTGACTACTGTTGAGAGCACTGAGTTGGCCACATATCAGTTACAAAATGTGTCTCACTCATGGTTAAAATAGTAAAAGGCAGAAAGGGCCGCGGATGCAGGCTCCATAGAATGGGAAGAGTTTGTAGTTACTTTTCAGATAGGCTCTTCCCACTAGAGTTGAGTGAAGAAAATGCTTTAGAGTTTAAAAAACTAAAGCAGGGCAATATGATAGTGTAGGAGTATTCTCTTAAGTTTACTCAGTTAGCCAGATATGCCCCGTATATTATAGTAGATAACAGAGCGAAGATGAGTAAGTTCGTGTTAGGAGTGTATACCAGTGTAGTCAAGGAGTGTAGGACCAAAATTCTTATTAAGGAGATGGACATATCCAGGCTTATGGTCCATGCTCAATAGATAGAAGAGGCCAAGAATAAAAAGAAGGAGAGAGAGAATAAGAGAGTGACAACAGGTAGTTTCAATTTTACTCAGCCTAAGTTAGAGGGTGGGAATCATTCTCAATTACACCTGAAATCCTCTGTTCCAGCTTCTTTCTCAGCCAGTGCTCCAGTGCCAAAATTTATAGATGGCAACTGAGATAGGGCATCAAGCCCTAAACCCCAAGGCAATGTTAGCAGTGCCCGAATTAATCCTCTTTGTCATAAATATGGCAAAAACCACTAGGGTATCTACAGAGATGGCAGGGATGTGTGTTTTGGATGTGGCAAGATAGGTGACAGGGTCAGACACTGTCCTCAGGTTGGTTCGCACAGTCAGCATAATCATCCCCCAGCTCAGTTCGGTCGCCCAAATCAGTAGGATACCACTTCCTGTGCCACCAGTGAGACAACGCCCAAATAGACTCTATGCTCTTCAGTCCTGATAGGAGTAGGAAAGTTCTCCTGATGTGTTCATTAGTACATTACAAGTTTTCCATTTGTATGTTTACTCTTTGCTAGATGTAGGAGCTTCTTTGTCTTTTGTTAATCCATTTATAGCAGTTGATATCGGAGTTAGTCCTAAAATTCTAGTAGATCCTTTCTCAGTTTCTACCCCAGTGGGTAAATCTATCATAGCCTGACGGGAATACAAGAACTTTTCGGTTATCATATCTCAAAAAGTCACTTTAGCAGATTTAATCGAATTAGAGATGACTGATTTAAACATCATTCTAGACATAGATTAGTATCATTCTTGCTATGCCTTAGTTGACTACAAAAATAGAGTTGTCCAATTTTAGTTTGCGAATGAACCCATCCTAGAGTGGAAGGGTAGTACTTCAACACTTAGGGGTCAACTTATTTCTTATCTTTGGGCTAGAAAGATGATATCTAAGGGACATGTCTACCATCTGGTTCGAGTCCAGAACTCTAGTTTAGAAATCCCTACTCTTGAATCAGTATCAGTAGTATGTGAATTCCAGATGTGTTTGCCGAGGATCTATCTAGAGTTCCTCCCGCAAGGGAAATAGATTTTGAAATTGATCATCCCAGATAATCAGCCCATCTCTATCCCGCCATATAGAATATCTCCAGTAGAACTCAGAGAATTAAAAAAATAGTTAAAGGATCTCTTAGATAAGGGATTCGTCAGACCTAGTATATCTCTGTAGGGCACACCAGTGTTATTCGTGCATAAGAAATATGGTTTTCTCATAATGTGCATAGATTATCATCAGTTAAACAAAGTTACGATCAAGAACAAGTATCCACTCTCCAGAATTGATGACTTGTTTGACCAACTTCAGGGTACTAGTTATTTCTCTAAGATAGACCTCAAATCAGGCTAATATTATCAGGTTAGAGTCAGAGAAAGGGACATCCCAAAAATAGGTTTTCGAACTTTGTACGGTCACTTAGAATGTTTAGTCATGTCCTTTGGTCTTACCAATGCCCCAACAGCCTTCATGGACTTCATGAACCGTGTGTTCAAGCAGTACTTGGACATGTTCATCATAGTCTTCATAGAGGATATTATTGTTTACTTTCGTAATGAACATGATCATGCAGAGCATCTTAGAATAGTATTGCAGACTTTCAGAAACCATTAGTTATTCACCAAATTTAGTAAGTGCAATTTTTTGGCTAAATTCAATAGCTTTGATTTTCCATATAATTTTTGGTAATGGCAGTAGAGGTGATCCCTAAAAGACTAAAGCAGTGAGAAACTGGCCCAGAACCATCTCTCCATTAGATATCATGAGTTTTTTGGGTTTGGTTGGCTATTAACGATTGTTTGTGAGAAGAGTTTTCAGTAGTTGAAGACTCGACTCACTACAACTTTAGTTTTGACCCTACCAGATGGTTCAGACAGTTTTGCTGTGTACTGTGACACTTCTAAAGTTGGATTAGGTTGTCTTCTAATACAGAGAGGTAAGGTCATAGCCTATGCCTCTACACACCTTAAGCCCCATGAGAAGTACTATCCTACTCATGATCTTGAGATAGAAACAGTAGTTTTTACCTTAAAGATTTGGAGACATTACTTGTATAGTGTGCACGTTGATGTGTTCACTGATCATAAGAGCCTGCAGTATGTGTTCTCTCAGAAAGAGCTCAACCTCCGTTAGAGAATATGGTTGGAGTTGTTTAAAAACTATGACATGAATATTCTGTATCATCCGAGCAAAGCCAATGTAGTAGATGATGCTATCAGTAGAATGTCTATGGGTAGTGTTTCCCATGTTGATAACAATAAGAAGAAATTATCCCAGGGGGTTCATTAGCTAACCCAACTAGGTGTTCACTTAGTCGATTCGGCAAAAGGTAGTGTGTGGGTGTAGAGTAGCTCAAAAATATCCCTAGGTTTTGAAGTGAAGAAAAAGAACGATAGGGATTCCAATCTAGTCCAGTTGAAGGAATCAATCATAAATCAGAAGGTAGAGGTTTTATCTAAAGGGAGATATGGTGTTTTGCGTTGTCAGGGTCGTCTGTGTGTCCTAGGTGTAGATGTCTTGAGGCATCAAATTCTTGCAAAAGAGCATGGTTTTCGGACATGTTTCAAATTTTTTAGACTTTGTTTGAAGCTCCGTTGGAATCCCAAAATAGTGGATCTACGCGATCTTGGCGCGTTGCGTCGACTATCACATTGATTAATATTTTCCCCAGCTAACAGCGTCTAATTTTAGTGAATTGATGTGAACATGGCGCAATACATTGACTATCACATTGATGCCATCGACACACCGTGTCGACCTACGCGTTGGTAGCCTAATTTTCAGTCATTAAAATACTAAATTCTTGGGGGTATTTGGGTCTTTTTTCCACGTCGTTCAGCCCCCAAAATACAAAATTAAGCCCTTTGAAGAGAAAAAATACTCATTCATTCTCTAATTAGTTTAAGAACAAAACACTAGGTTTTTAAATTTTAAATCAAAAATGCAAGATTCAACCATAAAATTTCAGGAATTCTTCAACACAGGTATGTGAAGTGTTCATCAAAGGGTTCCTTCTACCCTTGGAGTCCAAGATTCTTGTTAAACTT
>NC_061115.1:56324325-56330311 GCF_002878395.1 Capsicum annuum
GACCTTAGAGGATATGTTGAGAGCTTGTGCACTTGACTTTAAGGGAAGTTGAGATGATCACTTACCGTTGATAGAGTTTGCTTACAATAACAGTTTCCACTCTAGTATTGGCATGGCTCCGTTTGAAGCCATATATGGGAGGAAAATTAGATCACGCATAGGTTGTTTCAAGTTGGGTGAAGCGGCTATGAGTGGTCCTAATTCGGTATTTGAGGCTATGGAAAAAGTTAAGTTGATTAGGGAAAGGTTGAAAACTGCGCAGAGTCGTCAGAAATCATATGCGGATGTTAGAAGGAGAGACCTTGAGTTTGAAGTTGGTGACCTAGTGTATCTGAAAATTTCACCCATGAAGGGGGTGAAGAGATTCAGAAAGAAGGGGAAACTTAGTCCCCGTTATGTTGGTCCATACAAAATTCTTAGCCATGTTGGAAAGGTAGCTTATGAGGTCGAGTTACCTTCCGAGTTGTCCTCTGTTCATCCAATATTCCATGTCTCCATGCTTAGAAAGCATATTAGCAATGTTGTGGTAGTGGATTCCTCTGTGAGTGCTGACATTCAAGAAAATCTTTCTTTTGATGAGATTCCTGTTGAGATTCTTGATTTCAGTGTCCGAAGACTAAGGAACAAAGAAGTTCCCTTGGTCAAGGTGTTGTGGCGAAACCAACCTGTTGAGGGTGCAACTTGGGAAGCTGAGGCGGAAATGCGATCCAAGTACCCGTACCTATTTTCTGCAAACTCCGATCAAGCCGAAGGTACCGTTCTTTCCTAAATCATGCACTTTTAATAAAAGTTGCAGCAGTTCAGCTGTCATTTATTATGTGTTCAGCTATAGTTTCTTGAATTTATGCATTCTTTGTTGCATTCGGAGTGAGAAACGATGTGGTGATGAGTCTAAGGAATGGTTTTAGCTGTATACTTTATTCCCTATCTAATCTTGGCATTTCGAGCGTCATTCGAGGATGAATGTTTCCAAGGAGGGGATGATGAAATACCCCGGCAAATTTTTTGTTGAAATTTTGTGCGTAAACGTGTTGGGTTCTGTCTTCTAGAATGAATTATAAATTTTTCATGTGGAATGTCTTAGATTATGACCCACCATTGCTTAGAATATTGAATAATTTTTCCAATGATATGTAGATCATCTAAAACGGACACCCGAGCGACGAGTTATGAACATTTCGATCGAAACGTGAATAGTAGTGAACAGTAAAACATGCAGGAAAAAGAACAGAGGCCTGGCGTATTTTTGCTCCAACTTTAAATGATCATAACTCCTTGTACATAATGATCTGGGTGATGTACTATATATCAACGGAAATATCTTTGAGTCTTCTATCCAATGAAATTGAATTCATCCAATTTTTCTATCGAAGCAAAAAGTTATGGTCGATCTACTTCAGCCTATCAAAAGTATATTTTTGAGTCAACTTCAAACAATCAAAACTCCTCGTACACAATGATCTGGGTGAGATACTATATATCAACGGAAATATATGAGAGTCCTCTTTCTAATGAAATTGGTTTCATCCAATTTGGATATCGTAGTAAAACGTTATGGTTGATCTACTTCAGACTATCAAAACAGTCCATCAAAGGACAGATTCAAGAATTATTTAATTTTTAGGGGCGTTTTGGTCATTCATCCTCACCCAAAATCCATCCAAACCCTATATTAAAGCCTATTAGAAGCATTATATGTTATATTTCATCAAATTCCCTCAAAAAGAAAATCCTAAGCTCCTACATCCAACTTCAAGAACCTCCAAAGTTCACCATTAATTCTGCAAATTTATTCAAGATTCCAAGTTCCTAGTTCAAGAACTCCAAGAACCATCATTCAAAGGCACAATTAAAATCTCAAAAATGAGTATCGATCTAAATTTCATCATTCAAGGTATGTGGGGTTTTCAACAAGAACTCTCTTTCGTTCTTGTGCCCAAAAGTAATTTTCTTTACAAAGGCATGATTTTTATGTGATTTTTATGAATTTGAAGCATGAACCCATATCTTATGATGATTATTATGAAATCTTGATGTTTATGATTTTGAAAGATGAATTTACATGTGTAGAGATATAAAGCATGAATTTTGAACGATATTTATCATGATTTTGATATTTGGATCGTGAATCCCCAATGAAAATTGTGTTTTTTTGAAAAAGTGTGTGTTATAAGCACGTTGATGTTGAATATTTGAGATATTTTGAATGATTTGACCTTTTGGTTTTAATGGAGTTGTTTTGAACTTGAGTGCGAAAGAAATCCACAACGTGGTTGATTTTGATAGATGGGAAGCATGATGACTCCCGATGTATATTTATATATTACTGAAATTATTTTGTTGTGGATTGTCTTTGAAATGATCTGAGCTAAGTATGGGAGAAATCTTTAGCACCGCGTGGGAGGTATAAAGTGACCTTACTTCCCTAGAAATACGTGCCCCCATAGGAGTAAGCCTGGGGCTGATTTATATAGTGATCACTAGTTTGTGTGGATTTGATATCGATAGTCCTACTCAGATGACAAGGATAAGACGGCTCTCCCCAACGTGGGTTGTACGTTGGACTCCATGTAGCTCACATGGTTTATGTGGTTATAGGATCTCCCAGTGTGTGTGTGTTTTCTTATGTCTATGGTGAATGGTGAAGTGATTTGAGAATGGAATTGTGAAAGTTATTCTTTTGAAAGACTTAAATGATATTACATTATGAGAATTGATATTCTTGATGAACTAAAAGTGATTGACAAATTATATAATGACTCACATGTCTTATTGTACTTATTTCATCCTCTCATGATTATGACGATTTTCTTCTGGCTATGTGAGTCTTTCATACATCCTGCATATTTCTTATAAATATTTATGATGATGACGTTTATACAACTGCATACACCCCCATATACTCAGTTCCTTTCCATGGTACTGACCCACATCTTCGGATGTGGGCTGCATTTTCTCAGAATGTAGGTTCAGATGCTCAGTTCCAGGTTCGACAGTGATTCTTTGGGCACGCCGTTCTACATCCTCTGTCGTGGTGAGTCCTCATGTTCCGAGGATGTGATGTCTGATGTTGGTTTTACGAAATTGTTTACATTTGATAACTGAGTATGAGTCAGTTGGGGCATATCTCAATGGCTCTCTGGTTTTATTGATTTTCTTATAGGCTTGTCAAACTAGTATCGATGTTGGGAGTTGACTAATAAGTCGTATTTTTTTATCTTTTTGAAATTCTTTTATTCTTGGATGATGATTACTCTGTTGATATTTGAGGGTTATTTATGGAAACCTCGTTGATTTGTGTTAAACTGAATGAAAATGGCTCAATCATACCATAAATCACGCATTAACTATCGTTATCTACCACATATTTATACCAAGCAAGATTCATTAACTAATACTTATATTAACTAGCCGCCAAGTGCTACAGTCAGCTAATGGACAACTAGCTACCTCATAGCTTAACTGTTAATTAGGAAGAAAAAACATAAGATCATACTTCTTCTAGAATCACATAAGTTAGCGATATAATAATCATGGATATACCAAATCTATGCAAGCCATCAACAGCATCCAATCAATAAAGTCATAAGCAACATACTGCACTTTCCACCATCTCATACCGGAGAGATATGTATACAAACATATATATGAATCCATAAACTATAATCATATCCTTTATAATGACTAGCACTTCTCAGATATACTATCATTACCATGACACGACCCTTGTCCTAATGACATATCCAAAATAATCACAATATCATAATCATGGCCTTAGGCCCATAAACTTATCCGAAACTCATATAGATAATCATATTTATAAGTCGTAGCATATCTCTAACAAACTCACACATTGGAGGCATTTCACATATAGGCGGCATAATATCAATAAGTATGTAATTATACTCTCACACAAGAGGCATCTCACATCTGGAAGGCATAATATAGATAGACATGTAATTATCTATAGGATATCTTATATCAGAAGGTCAAACATCATGACTATTAGGAATATCACCTCTCTAGGCCAATTACCTTATCTAAAAGGAACCTCGTCTTTATAGGTCCAATAATCATGACTAAAGGAGCTATCAACTCTATAGGCCAATCATCAAGCCTAAGAGTAAATAGCATCTCTTTAGGCCAATCATCAAGTCTAAGAAAAAACAGTCTCAATAGGCCAATCATTAAGTTTAAGAGGAAATAGCATCTCTATAGGCCAATCATTAAGTCTAAGAGAAAATAGCATCTCTATAGGCCACATAACATATCTAAGAGGAATATCATCTCAAAATGCCCAATATCACTTCCACAAGAAGTATCATAACAATAACTCAAAATCCATAATCTGGGAACATCAATACAAGTTACCAAGTCATGAAGTAACCTTATTCTAAGGTTTACAAGACTCATCTACGTTTAACATCTACAACTAAGTCCACAATGCTTAACCCAAATTTAGGCCTAAGTGGGTCGAACGATCCTACTTCTAATCCTCAATTTCCATAATTAGGCACGTCATGCCCCAAACTTAGATAAGGTATCTAGTCCAACTTCTAGATGTCAAATAAGCCACATTCAAGCCAGAGATAGCAACTTTAACTAGAAATAAGGGTACTCAAGTTAACTCTACCTAACTTTTGGTTTCAAGACTACCACACTAGGCTAATAAGGTTAAATATACAAATCATGCTTTATATGCTAAAACCTCATCCCAAACATTGGTTTACATCATAACCACACTATAATTAATCTAAACTAGAGAAAAAAAGAAATAGGATTCAAAATGGGTATAAACATGCTATTTTATGGGTCCCAAGCCCTTATCTAAGCTCGAAACATCAACAATCGTGGCCAAGTTATCCTATTCATAATCAAGCATGACATCCATATACCTACGCAACATATATCACATCATCTATGGAGAAGAGTAGATAGAAGCCTATCTCAAGGCCAAAACTCATAACCTCACTTCATGCACGACATGCTCGCCTTCACTTTACAATCCTCGAAATGTTATCACACTATTAAAACCATAATCTAATCATCAAAACAAGTCTAATGACACCCACATTGCACTATTGTGCCTAGGGTCCAAAAACAAAACCCCAAGTGGGTCTCTCATATGGAAAATGAGTTTCTGAGGCCAACCCAATGTTCACACATGAACAAGGAATCATAACCCTCAAGAAATAGGTAAAAATTAAGCATACTTTGGGCTAAAATAAAGACCTAAGCTAAATTAGGGTTTACGGTACAAACTAAGAAATTCAAGCATAAATTCAAAGGATTCTTACTTTAAATTTAAAGATAATCGCGATAAAAGATAATAGTCAAGCGCCCAAGTAACCCACCATGAGCAATTTTGAGTTATTACACTCATTTTAGGGTTTCTAGGTCTAAATGATGAAGGGGTAATACCCCAAATATGCCTTGGGGTCTTTATATAACCCCTATAGGTAAGGAGATATCATTTTCGTGATCCTATGGGCTGCAATCTCTACACTATTTACTGCAATCGCGGTTTCACCTGATGACAGTAAAATCAAAAGTAAGTTTTTGACCCTTGAAACTCTTCCAGAATCCAAAGAGTATGATCCAATAGTGAATTTTGAGTGCAAAACACATTCCAAATCCATTGGAATCATAATGATTTTCATCTGATACTGTTTAGGCCAAAAGTGGGGCCCACAATTATAGTTTTATTAATTTTCATAAAATCTACTCAATAGGCCAAAATAAGTCTAGGAGCCTTGGGAATTGAATCAAGGATCCCCCTAGCCTAAAATCAATGTTGTGTACGCAGTGGTGAAGTTAGATTTTCAATTCAAGTTTGTTTCGACCAAATGTGGATCCCACACCCATTCTTTTCAAGTTTCCAACCAATAGGTCGAAAGGAGCTTGGGTGAATTGAGACCCAAACTAAAGGTCTACCTAGAGTAGAATTGATATTTTGGATCTGTTGGTGTAGTTAAAATTTGCATCT
>NC_061115.1:56333311-56434468 GCF_002878395.1 Capsicum annuum
GAGTATCAAAAGCAAAGAGGAGCTGACGACATTTGTGATAAGTCGTCATCCTCCTGATAGGTTGTCATGAATGTCGTCACCTAATTTGAGAGATCATTAAACTCTGTGATTTTGTTTCCTTATTTAGGTTGAATTATTTAAAGTCTTGTTTCGGGTTTTCTTAGGAGTTCTGAACATCTTTTGGAGACAGGTATTTTGATATTTTCTCTCTTTAGTTTCTTGACTTAAACAAGCAATTACTTTAAAGATATTATCATCATTACTTTAAAGGAACATTGAAGATGACCTTATGGGTACGACAATCTAAAGAAGCATAGCATGAATGCAACCAATCCATTCCTAATATGTCATCAAAATTCACCATGTCTAACTCTATCAAATCTACCAGAGCTTCTCTTCCACCAACAGATACCATACAACTCCTATAGACTCTTGTAGCAACCATAGTCTTTTACCAGGGTGGAAATAGAAAAGGGGTCCAAAATATAGTCAGGACTGAAACCAAAATGCACAGCCACAAATGAGGTCACATAGGAGGGAGTGGACCCTAGATCAAGCAAACAATATGCATAATGATAAAAGAGTTTCAACATACCAATAACGACATCAAAGAATGCCTCAAACTCCTAACGGGTAGTAAGGGTATAGAGACAGTTTCGAGCATTGCCATAGCCAGAAATAGATGTAGCACCTTTTAATGCAAGAGTTGATGCAACGAAAATAGGTATCTTGTTTTGCCTAGAAGTAATCATAGAAAGAAAATCTCTCTGCATATTACTAATCTAACCATATTTGAAGCACCTGTTCCTTTTTTTTTTTTACAAAACCCATGATGCATTTGACCACAAAATCTACAAGTAGGATATGATGGAGCTGGCTGAGCCCCACTAGCTTGGGACTGGGCACCCTGTGCACTAAAACCATCACCACTCTACAAACAGTAGTTACCTGACGGCTTTGGGTAGGGTGCACTAGCTGTAGAGTAGGAACCAGAATTACCCCACTTCTTCTTAGACTATTTTCCTCTATCTTACCACTTTGCTGCTAACTTCTACCCTGATTTGAGTAGCAAAACTTCTTACTTTTTCTCTCCCCAAATTCAGCCTACTTTTTCTTCTCTTCTTCAACTTGCTGCATATAAACCACAAGTTGAGAAATATCCATATCCTTATTTAACAAGGCAGCGTTACTTTCAAGAATCAAGTCTCGAGATAACCTAAAAGTGAGCTTCCTCATCCTAGACCTCATGCTAGTCTCCAATTTCGGAGAATATCAAGATAACTAATGATACTTCAAGGCATATTCCTTGACTAACATCTTGCTTTTCTTCTGCTTAATAAAATCTTCCGCTTTTGCCTCCCTTAACTCCTCAGGAAAGATGTGGTCCAAAAAAGTACTAGAGAAATCATCCCATAAAGTGGACTTATCATCATTGCCCCTAGACTGGTCCCATTCCTCGTACTACTGATATGCTACATTATTTAATTGGTAGGAGGCAAACTCCATACCCTCCACGCCAGTGGCATACATCAAATAAAATATCTTTACCATCTTATTAATAAAATATTGGGGATCTTCCTTAAATTTAGAGACAGTGAAAATAGAAGGACTCAATATCATGAATTGGCCCACTCTAGTGGCCTCTAATGATGAAGCAATAAAAATAATCCTCTTCATTTGAGAGGCGAGCAACTGAGTAAGCAAGTGAATTGACTGGCGAAAGGCAATATTAGACACATACTCTCAAGCCAGTTGAGAATTAATAGGGGGAGCCAGTGGAGCTCTATTAGAGCAATCAAAAGCAGCAACCCTAGACTGAGTCTTACCTCTTAGAGTAGGACAAGCTCTATCCATGTTATCTTTAGATTGGATAGAAAAGGTTTCACGGTTATTAAATTTTTTTGGAGGTATGATCTAAAAAGCGAACAAATGGGGATTAGAGAGATCCAATACCTTATACTCTATAGTTTGAAAATAGAACAACAATAAAGGGAAACATTCCTAAATGCCTCGTAGCTTCTCCTTTATAAGTGTGGAATACAACACACCTATGAGCAAGACTCTATTTAACAAGAATTTGGTGGACACCCAGTGACACTAAACATAGGCCCTGATACCATCTTTGTCATGACCCAAACAAGGGCCTCGCCATGACGGGTATCTCAAGTCCTATATGGATTAGAGATCACCCCCTACTTATAACTAACCCAAACACGACACACCCCAAAGGTGGATGAATTTGGAACATATAACAAGATAGCATGTAATAGCTTAAAATTTTTTTAATACATATCCATGAAAAACCACCAACAATTGGCCAAATGACTAATCGACACCGCCTAATAACCACAATAGTCCAAAATAAACCTTCTAACAAGAACCAAAACTGAATATCATTAAAGTGTTGGGATATTCTCCCAACTATAGCCAAAATAAGTCTAAATAGTCTAAGAAGTAATAGAACAAAACATAAAATATAGACTTCTAATGTATGAAAGCTCGCCACTTCAATGTCAACTCACGAGCTGATCTCGGATCCAAATCACTAAGCAGGAGGAGTAGAAGTATGACTAATTCCTACATCGCATGGGTATACAACATTCAAAAATGGTTAGCGGGGTGAATGCAAGCATGTAACTCAGGGATAACGATAACATAAGGTCATGATCAACAGGTTAAAATCATTCAAAACCAATGCACATAATCAAATGCATATACATATATACTTCATATGTTGGGATAGGGAACAAGGTTTAACATACACTTAAAAATTTAGCCTAGGTTGTGTAGCTTAACTGTCATATAATAGTACCCACGGGATATATGGCCCCCAGCTCTTATCCCTTGGTTGGGCTTCAGTGCGTGAAGTCACACGAATTAGATAATAATCATATATATATACTCTTGGGATACTTAAACCTCCCAACATATACTAAGGTGACTTAAGTACCTGATCATGAAATAATTTATAGGGGACTTGAACCTCCGTAATCATGAAATAATAATGAGGGGGACTCGACCCCCTAGTCACTTTGACCCCCACATCAGCAAATGCAGTTTCTAGTATCGGTCACTCAGACCTCCACTTTCACAAATCAGTTACACAACCGTCATTTGAGATACTTTAAAACAAGTATCACACATTCCCATTCATTGAATGATATTCCACTTTATGTCATACATTATTGGTATTGTCATACCAACTATACTTTCAAGGTAATACATCATGCCAAAACAATTTTCATTAACTTAGAAAGAACAACTCCCTTTGTTCATTAATACAAGGTGGGGAACACCTTTTCCCTCTGTTCATTAAATCAGACCATTGTGTTTCAAATATCTCTTTATATTATACAATAATTCATGACTTGTTTAATTTCACAAATTCCCATGTTTCTCATAATTAAAAACTAATTTTACATTATGGGGTTTGGGTCATAACAACTTCAAAAGTCACAAGTTTGGGTTATTCTTAATTTCCTAGTTTATTTACCATACCCAAGCACCCACAAGTTCAAAATAATAATTAAAGCATGAAAATCATATATAAATCATGAAAAACATTGTTCAATTCATAAATATTCAAAACCCCCAACCTTTATTTCAAAACCATCATAAATATCTCATGAAAAATACTTTAAATCATGTGCTTTTACAATATTAATAATGAGGTAAGATTAACATACCTTAAACACCAAGAAATTTGGAGAAAATTTGACCCTTGAGCCTTTAGGTGACCAACTTGATGAACTCCTACCTTGGCTTGCTTGAGGGAACTTAGAGTGCCTTTGGAGTGTTTGAGAAGTTACTTGGATTGGTTTTTTAGTGTTAATGAAAGGGGTTATAAGATGTGGGTTTTAATTTAGGTAAGAGAGAATATGTATAGAATGCCCTTAACTTAAAAGCTGAATAAGTGCCATCTTTGACTATGGGTCGACCCTTGACGCATAGCCACTCCTTATGACTCATCACCAGAAGTTGTGACCAAGGCAGTACCTCTAAAGTACCCTATACTACTGATATTATGACTTATCCAAAAGAATTATAATGGGACCCTACAACTCTTAGGTCCCGGTCGTAATCAACACAAAGCCCATTTGGGGTATATACTGGACACCCTGCAATTTACACCCCATGACTTATGAAAAATCCTTATGGATCTTAGTGATCCACTTGTACTCAGAGAAGAGAATTTCAACAAGCTTACTTAATTTTGTTACAACTTGTCCTAACGACTCGCCATGGGTCTTTACGACCAGTACCCTCAAGTTGTACCCAAGAAAGTAACTTAACAACACTTTCTAAACACCATATGACTAGGGTCACTTGACCCGTCAAGACACCTTACGACTTATAAGGAGAGTCTTAGTAAAGGAAAATAGCTTAAAACTGAAAAAAATTTCAAGGACCAAAAACCCAGGGGATTACAGAAATGAATCTTATAATAGAATCGTAGGATGTCACAGCATGATCCTAAAGCTCATCATAAGCCTCCCCTAACTCCTCAGGAAATATTGATTAAACCATTACATGGTTACTAGTAGAGGAATAATAGATGAGAGATAATGGGGCTATCCAGCATGTATCTCAAGAGGTAAAGAGAGCAAGACAGATACCAATAGCTGACCATCAAGCAAAACTCAATGAAAACTAAGATACAGGTAGAAGGGATAGAGCTCAAGTACTCCCAGCCTACTAGTAATTACCAATTTATGATAATCTAGAGGAGGACTTAGGATACGGTGAGCCTACCGAGATAGGAGGTATCATTCCTCCTGCTTTGCACCAGGTGTCAAGTTTGATTTTAGGAGTGCTATAATCCAGTTATTAAATCTGAAAGGTATGTGGGTTTGCCGACGAATGATGCAAACATGCACCTTATAAATTTTATTAGTATTTTAATGACATACACTATACCTAGGGTAGATTAAGAAGCTCTCAAACTCAGGTTATTCCCATTTTCTCTAATTGGTAAAGCAACTTTATGGTTAAGGGAACTTTCTCGTGCACCCATTACTACTTGGAATGAGTTGTAGAGGTAATTTTTATATTATTTCTTACCTCTATCCAGAATGCTATAGTTGAAAAATGAGATATATAATTTTTGGAAATTGTATTCAAAATCAATGTGTGAGGCATGGTTTTGATTTTAAAAGAAGTTGATGATGGTGCTGAATCATAGAATTATAGAAAGAAACTTTCTTAAAATATTCTGTAAAGCCTTGAACACCAGTTCCAAAGCTATGACAGACACTATTACTGGTAGAGGATTCATGTGCCTGTGTTGGGAGACAACATCAAAGATATCAGATTAGATCTCTCTCACCAATTGAGGGTGGCATACTTATAAGAAAGAGAGAGGTGCTTACAATTATGCTATTAGAGTAAGCACAGAGTCAGTGATGACACGGTGGCATAAGAGGTTTCTCACCTAAGAAAAGAGGTTGGGTTATTAAATAAAAAAGATTATAATGATAAATTCTGAGAAGGTAAATATAGTCGTACTTAAGGTAGGGACTCTAGATCATATGATTTAGATGCAGAAGAAGTGGCAAAATACCTAGATAGAGATTTGGCGGGTTTTTAAGACAAATTCCAATCGTCTGCTTATGATAATTGAAAATCTAAGAAAGGGAACCAAGGTCAGAACTACTAAAGGGATAGGTAAAGAGATTGAAGCAGAGAGAGAGGGACAATTGGTAGATATGCAAGGATGATTATAAAGTGAAGGGTGGTGCATATATTCCACTAGGCATTTGTGATAGTAAATCGAGGATGAAGGCTATGTTGTCCAAACTAGTAAAAGGTCAGGAAAATTACCTTAAAGAGATTAGGGAAAATATTTCAGGGTTGACCTAAAAAGTAGAATTACATACTACTGTGATCAAGCCATTGGAATAGTAGTTTGGATAAATGTCATCCACCTTGAACCAGGAGCAGCCAGGAAACCTTTCGAGCAACACAATGCCAAATTCTAAGAACAAAAGTTACTTTCTGGACATTACCACTTGAAATTGTAAGTCTACTATTGATCCCTTTATGCCCACAGTTGAGACAAGGAATGATAGTATTGATATTGATGAGACACCTGAAGTGAAGTTAGATAAGTTGGTGACTATTATAGAGTCATCACAACCATTAATAAGTATTGATCATAGTTCTGAGAAGGATAAAAGTAAGGTAAAAGTTGATGAACTAATAGTGAAGATTATTCCATGGCCCCTACCTTTTTCTCAGAGAATAAGGAAGAAAAAAGTTGAAGAAAAGTATCCAAAGTTCTTATCGATGTTGAAAGAACTGTGTGGTTCAAGAGGGCCATTAGATATACTATTGTAGACATTGTGGGGATTTCACCCAATATTTGTGCTTATAAAATACAGCTTGAACCAGATTGAATTCCTGTCATTGAACATCGACATCAATTGAATCCTCCTATATAGGAGGTGGTGAAAAATAAACCATCAAGTGGTTAGATGCTGTAGCAATTTAGCCTATTGCAGAAAGCAAGTGGGTCAGCTTAGTTGAATGTGTTCCAAAGAAGGGTGGGATCATTCTTGTCCTAAATAAGAAGAATGAATTGGTGCCCACGATACCATTCACTGGATAGAGAGTACGCATAGATTACAAGAAGCTGAATACTTGGACTTAAAAAGACCATTCTCATATGCTTTTCATTAATCAGATGCTTGACCGACTAATAGGCAGGGCTTGGTATTATTTTCTTAATAGGTACTTGAGATACAATCAGATTTCTATTTCTCCAAAGGATCATTAAAAGATGACTTTTACTTGCCCTTATGGGACTTTTGCATTCAAGAGGATACCATTCAGATTATGTAATTCTCTCACCACTTTTCAGAGATGTATGTTGTCTATATTTTTTGACATGGCGGAAGACACTATAGAGGTATTCATGGATGAATTTTTGGTAGTTGGGGACTCCTTTTATGATTGTTTATCCCATTTTCCCAATGCACTCCAAAGATGTGAGGAGTGCAATGTGGTGCTGAATTGTGAGAAATGCAATTTTATGGTAAAACAAGGTATTGTTCTCGATCATAAAATCTCAAAATGGGGTATTGAGGTGGATAGATTAAAGATTGAGATAATTGAAAAATTACCTCGTCTGATCACGGTTAAAGGTATCCAAAGATTTTTGGGTCATACTGGCTTTTATAGGAGGTTTATTAAGGACTTCTCTATAATTTATAATCCTCTATGCAAGCTATTATGCCCAACTGCACATGCAAGTATAGATGGTCTCACCGAGTAATATAATGGCCTTTTATAAGCAAAGTATCGATCCCTCAGAGACTTGTGTTAACAACTATCCTAGACTAGTCCAACTATTAAGATTAACTCAGCGCTAACATAACCATAAGATTGTTTGAGAGTAAACTAAGAGTAGACTTAACAATGCAATAAATTAAAGGTTTGAACAATCAATGGAGAGAAACCTAGGGTTAAGGCACTACAAACAATCATACTAAGCTATAAACTTCGTTGGTTAGGTTGATTATCTTGGTTGTTGATTCACGGGCTTCATACTATGACTATAGCCTTTCGAACCTTTAGTCAATTATCTAACTTAGCCCCATAACTACATCGTTGAGTGGGTATTCGAGAACTAAGTTAAGTATGTTCATATTTCATCTCTTACTTGAACCAAATAGATCACATAGGTATATTCCTATCCTAAATGCAAATTATAACTTCATTCTATTAGAAGATTACAATTCTATTCTATCTATCCCACGTTCTATCCTCTTGTTCCTTATTTCAGGTTCACAAGATGATTATATATGTATTCTAAGGGTAATGAAGCCTTAAAATAATGATAAAAAGGATAAATAAACAATCAAAAATGATAATCAACCATAACCAAATCAATTGATAACAATAGAAATCAGGTTCTTGGCCTTAACCTGGAAAAGGGTGTTTAGCTGCTCTTGGACGTAATCGTAATCACAATGAATTAATACATGTTAAAATCCATAAAACACCAAATTAATGGAATAAAAACCCTAAGATAATTGTTCTCCATCCTCCCTTAAAGTCCCAAAGTCGTCCAAGGTGTCTACACAAGTGTTTAAGTATCCTATATATAGTAGGACATGAATTGCCGATTTTAACCTATTGGCGTTACACATCAATATCACGTCATGAGGAAGCGTGGAATAACAATAATGTGAAAAGACACTAGAATTTTCCAAGTGTGTCCATGTCCATATCGCGGCGCCTAGGAAGCGTGGCACGCCAAGCACACTAAATCACCAGACTTCAATCAAGCCTTGTCCATTGCTTTTGTCCTATAAGTCCATGCATTATGGTGTTTTTTACACTTGTTTTCCATCTTTTTTACATATCTTTGTCATAATTATTAACTCCCAATCTTCCTACAACATCAAACATCACATATTAGAGCACACAACCACCTATATTACAAGGTAACAAACTAGTAAAGACTATAGCTCAAGCTAAGAGTACTAGCTTTTGTCCCTTGGTCATTAACTTGGTGTTTTTACTCTAAGTTCACTATGAAAACTCTATGGCCATCAAATTTAAATTACATAACACTTTTCTTATTAGTTATACAAAGAATTATTGATTTTATAGAAATAGGTAAAAATTGTATTTCATAAGGTATGTATCAAGGCCTCTGCATTCCTAAAGGAGTGATTGATCTTGACTCTCATTATTGTGTCCCCTGATTATTCTTTAGCATTTGAGGTTAGGTGTGATGCTAGTGGAGTGGCCTTGGGTGCTATCCTAGGACAAAGACGTGAGAAAATCCTTCACTTGATCTATTATTCCAGCAAGTAATTAAACTCCAAATAGAAGAACTACATAGTCACTGAGTAGGAGTTGCTTGCGGTGGTTTTTGCCTTTGAGAAGTTCTAATCTTATTCCATTGGTAGTAAAGTCATAGTTCATAGAAGATCATGCATCCTTGAGGTATCTAATATCAAAGAAGAATAATAAACCAAAGTTGATACATTGGGTCCTCTTGCTGTAATAATTTGACTTTGAGTTGAAGGATCAAAAAGACACTGAGAACCAGGTTGCTGATCACTTGTCTCTCTTTGAGGAGGAGGCAATGCAAAAATTATGGGATGAGCTTTACATAGATGATACTTTCCAAATAATCAGGTCTTGGTAGCATCTTAAGACCTAATCCCCTTGTTTGGTATTTTTTTGGCAAGTGATCTTGTTTTGGAAGATTTGTCATTCTAGTAGAGAAAGCAGTTTATACATGAGGAGAGAAATTTTTTTTAGGATGAGCCTTATCTTATTCTTATTTATGTGGATGCAATAATTCATAGGTGTATTCCTGAGGTGAAGATGATGATTATCCTTGATTATTTGTTATTTCTCACCAATTAGGGGCCATTATGGTGGAACCCACATAACCCATAATATTCTACAATATAGGTATTATTGACCAACTATCTTTAAGGATGCTCATGACTATGCCCATGCTTGTGACCAATGTCAGCGTCAAGGTAATATTTCACGGAAACATGAACTCTCTATGACATTTATCATGGAGTTGTATTTATTTGATGTATGGGGAATTGACTTCGTGGGTCCATTATGAGATTATATGGGATAAAGTACATGCTAGTGGCAGTGGAATATGTTTCAAAGTGGTATGAGATGGTTGTGCTTCCCAACAATGAGGGTTGAAATGTCACTACAATTTTGATAAAGAACATATTTTTTTAATTTGGTACTTTATGTGCTATTTTCAATAATTGTGGGTCGCACTTCTACAACTACCCTTTTATGGGCCTGCTCGAAAAGTATGGTGTGAAGTATTAGGTGGCAACACCTTACCATCCTCAGATGAGTGGGTAGGTTGAAGTCTAATAGAGATATCAAGTCCATATTGGCAAAGACTGTGAATGACAATAGGACTGATTAGTCAAGAAAGTTGGATGATGCATTGTGAGCCTACTAAACAACTTTTAAGACCTCCATAGGTGCCTCTCCATATTATCTTGTATATAGCAAGGCATGTCACTTGTCATTTGAACTTGAGCACAAGGCATTATAGGCATTTAAAAAGATTAATTTAGAGTGGCATGATGCAACTAAGTTGAGGTTGAGCAAGGTGAATGAGTTGAGGTTGAGTAAGGTGAATGAGTTGGATGAATTTCTCCTCTAGGCTTATGAGAGTTCTGCTCGATATAAAGAAAAGATGAATCTATATTATGATAAGTCAATTGAGAAAAGAGTATTTGAGCCTAGTTATTTGGTCCCATTGTATAATTAAAGATTTCATTTGTTTCTTGGCAAGTTGAAGTTTAGGTGGTTTGAACCATTCACCATGGTTAGGATATTCCCTTATGGTGCTATAGAGTTAAAAATAGATGGTGAAGCCTCGTTTAAGATGAAAGGGTAGCATGTGAAGCACTATTTAGGTAATCTTGATGAGGTAAAGGTAGTTGTTGATGTAAGCCTCGGTGAAGTTTGAGTAACCAAGTCGTACCGCGATATTAAATCAGGTGCTGCTTAAGAGGCAACCTAAGGTATCTTGTTATTTTTGCATCTGTGTTAGTTTTGGACGCCTAGAGAATCCTTGGTATGTCCTCATTCCCTTGATTTATATTACTATCATGCACTGGGGATAGTGCATTGTATTTTAATTGGTGGCGGGTATACCATAGTTGCCATGGGTTTTTGTTGTCGGGATTCTTTTCCTATCAGCTGCGGTATGATTGTAGAATCGGCATGTCTAGGAAATATCGTATCGTATTGTGTTTTGTTTCATATTATGTTGTGGTTTTTTTACCTAGGAGAAAAATGAGTATCTAAGGCAGTTGATGTACTTTGTTTGATTTTTGAGAAAAATGATACCCCTCCAAAAAATTTATTTTAGAACTATGTGATGTATATATATGTGACCATTGTGAATCTCGTCATGGAATTAGGATTAGAGACATAATCATACATACCATTTGTATGAATTGGATTGAGAGTAGTTTGTGATGCAATCCCATGCCATGTGTGTTTGAGATGCTGAATTTGATCCCTTTGTGTGCTGAATCCAAAACTTACCCAATTAGTCTTTCCAAAGATTTAGGATAGTCGGTTAAGAAAGGATCCTAGGCCGTTCTTGAAATTAGTCCACTTTTAGTCTAAACGACCTTCAAAATGTGAATAAGTATCCCCTGATCCCTAATTTTGAGCCTATATAAACTATTTTTTTATTGTTTCACCTTTCACCTTTCTATTTTAGTTACAATGAATCTATTTTAGGCCTGGTCCATCTTGTATATTGCGCACCTCAACTAACGCAAATATCCTAAGTTGATGGTGCCTATCATAGGGGTGCGTGATTAGAAGTGGGTATGAAGAAGGGTCTATATAAGAGAAAAAGAAAGTAGGGTTGGGCGTGGTAGAAAAAAGAGAAAAAAATAATATAGATAAAGAAAAGAAAAATAAAAAGAATAAAAGAAACTACACCTAACTTGAATAAGTTGTAAAAGAATAAAAAGAGATAAATAAGGGTGGAATAAAAGAAAAGTTAGTTGATAAGTGGACCCCCTCACGTAATTATAATGCTAAGGGGGCTTAGTCACTAAATTCCCAAATGTACCATACCAGTCCCCAAGCCTACATTACATTTCGAGAAAAGTCCTAGAGTGATCCTAACCCAACTGTCTGAAGACTAAGGTAAGGAAAATTGAGGCAAGCCTATGGTATTCTACGCACTATGTTGGAACTTCTTTGTGAGTCTGAATGTCTCGTGATCATCCGTACATTAACATGCATGATGCTATTGAATAAGTGGGAGTTCTTTGTTGTGAGGTACATGGGTTGTGTTGTTAGTTGCTTATTTGTTTGGGTAGTGTAACTTGTACATATGAATGATTGTTTGTTGCTAATGTAAAACCATATCTTGATTCCTTTGTATCACATTATTATGCTACATTGATACACATAGTTGGTTTTGAAGTGATAAAATTAGAGGGGGTAATGTTTTTGAGCTTAAATTGAAATTGACTACCAAAAATATCTTAGGTTTCTCTTGATTAAGCATCATTAAGTTATTTTGTTATGTTTTATTGCTTGATGACATGAGAACATTCTAAGTTGATGGTGTTGATGTGCTATGGTTTCATAGAACTTTCAATGCTTAAAACTAAGAAAATATGCAGTTACTTAGGTTATTTTTTTTGGTATGATGTGTTTTGTGACTTGTTTTATAGGAAACTAGGTTTTGGGAGTTAAAATTAAGAAAAGTAGTTAAGGACTGCATTTTAGACCACTAAAGATGGCATCTACATGGTGTAGGGAACACCTACATGGTGTAGGTAATAGAGTACGTGTCAAAAGTTTGAAGTTCAGAGAATCAGAAGTTGAGATTTTGGCCCTGCTACCTACAATGGGGCACCTACGGCCCACAGGTACTGGAGTAAGTGCTAGAAGTTGAAGATTCGAAGATATACTACAAAGTTGAAGACCTTGTCACTTACGTGGGCTATCTACAACCCGTAAGTGAGATCGTAGGTGGCCACCAACTAAAGTTTTCCTCTATTGTTTTGGAAGGGATTCCTAGGGTTTCCATGTAATCTATAAATACTCTTTTGACATTCCTTAGTGAATTTTATACACTCATACTATTGAGAAACATATTTTGATTCCAAGATTGACTTTTGGTCTTGGGATTCTCTTGTTCTTGGTTTTTGGTTGATATTGATTTGAGACTTTAAGTTTTCTTCGTCTATTATTATGAGATTGATTCTATGTATTCTTCATTGAATTTCATGAATTATTTCGTACCTATGAGCGGCTAATTCCCTTTGCTAGGGTTGTGGGAACACTAGCTGAATAACAAGGTAGGGGAAGTGCAACATTGTTCCAAACCAATATCCTTCCATGTATTGTGATTTCCTTTGCTTTAGTTGTTTTCTTAATGGTTGCAATCGTTAAGCACCCACATTTATTCACTAGTTACTTCAAAAGAGAGGTTAAGATTAGAAAATAAAATCACGATAGTAATTTGAGATTCATTACCCCATCTAATCATCGCACCATCTCATCTAATTAACTTGATACCCACAAGGTAAAAGTTAATCTAGGATCTTGGATAAAGGTTAGTAAGGCGGCACTCTGAGACTCAAAAGGTAAAGAGTGAAATTCACTAAAGGCATTCACAAGACGGTTAGATTCGGCATGCAAGATATTCAGTTAGTTCAACATAGCATAATAAACCTACAGAGTTAGGAAGCCAGGGGGAACACAGTCACAAGGTTATATCACGGTTCATATAAGTATAACAAGTACACACAAAAGAGGGGGTTTACATCCTCCTCTTTCTTAAGAGCATTCGTCCTTAAATGTTAGCATAATTATCCAACCTAAACAATTTCAAAACTTAGTTTAATACCATATAATACCATATTATACTAATATATTATACTTACTTGTTATTGCTCCAATTCAGCATCTTGGGCTCTTTCTTCGGATTCGCATAAATGGGGGTCCTTAGATTTCATTGCTTCCTCAACTTCCTATATGATCTCTTCTACTTATTGGTTCCTCTAACATACTTTTATAGAAGTTATTTCTATATTTCTTTACATTTTAACTTACCGATCTTGAATAGAAATAGGTACTTCCTCATAGGTGAGATCTTCCAAAAATTGTACATATTCAGTGGGAGTAATATGAGATGGATCCCCTATGACCTTTCGAAGCACTGAGAAATAAAATACTGGATGAACTGTTGAGAGATCTTGGGGTATCTCTAACTTATATGAGACTTCTATAATCCTTTGAATAATATTATATGACCCTCTATCATTCGGAATTAGTTTTCTTTTTTTACCAAATCTTATTACACCTTTCATTGGTGACACGTTCCAGAATACCCAATCACCTATAGCAAACTCTTGGCCTCTTTTTCTAATATCTTGATATGATTTGTGTTGACTTTGGGCTGTTTCTTACCACTATTTGATCATGTTAACCTTTTTTGTAGATTGATGAATAAGATCTGACCCAAACAAGGAAGCTTTGCCCACTTCAAACCATCCAATTGGTGATCTACACTTTCTTCCATATAAAGCTTCATTTGGTGCCATTTCTATACTCGAATTATAGCTATTGTTGTAGGAGAACTTGATAAGAGGTAAATTTTCATCCCAACTACCTTTAAAGTCTAATACACAAGATCGTAGTATATCTTCAAGTATTTAAATGGTACATTTTACTTGTCCATCTTTTGAGGGTGAAAAGTTGTAATTAAATTCACTTGTGTTCCCAAATTTCTCTAAAAAGACTTCCAAAATATTGCAGTAAATTGATCTCCCCTATCTGATATAATAGAGATTGGTACTCCGTATAGCAAAACTATCTTTTTAATATATAATCTTGCATACTCTTCAAGTATGTAAGTGGTCTTAACCGGTAGGAAATATGCTGATTTGGTAAGTCTATCAACTATTACCCATATGGAATCAAAATTTCAAAAAGTATGAGGCAAACCAGTGACGAAATCCATGTTGATCATGTCCCACTTTCAGATTGGAAGATCTATACATTGTATATAACCTCGGGGCTTTTGGTGCTCTACTTTAACTCTTTGACAATTTGGACATTGGGCTATAAATTCTGCAATGTTCTTCTTCATATCACCCCACCAATATATTTCTTTCAAATCATGATACCTCATAGTTGATTCCAGATGGATAGAATACCTTGAATGATGTGCCTCTATCATAATCATCATTCTTAGCCCATTTACATTAAGTATACATAATCAGTTTTGGCAGCGAAGTACTCCCTCTTGTCTAAGCTGAAATGCCTTTGTCATACCATATTGCACATTCTCCTTAAGCTATAATAAAGTAGGATCTGTATATTGGTTCTCTTTTACTTCAGCTACTAATGAAGATTCAGCTGCCTTATGCACAATAACCCCCTCATTTAGAGTTTCAAGAAAGCGAACCCCCAAATTATCTAGTTGGTGTAGATCCTTAGCTATTCCCTGCCTTTCTATTTACTTCCTATAAATGCTTTCCATTCTCTTATAAATCAAAGTCTTAGCTACCACATTTTCTTTCCCCGAATGATACAAGATATCAGCATCATAGTCTTTTAATAGCTCAAGCCACCTTTGCTGCCACAAATTTAGGACCTTTTGGCTAAAGATACATCATAAACTCTTATTTTCAGCATATCTGACAACATGAATTCCATACAAGTAAGGGCTCCATATCCTTAAAACAAATATAACTATTGCAAGCTCAAGATCATGTATTGGATAATTCTTCTCATGTGGCCATAATTGTCTTGAGGTATAAGCTATTACTTTAACATGATGCATCAATACATATCCTAAGCTAATTCTTGAAGAATCACAATACACTGCATACCCTTCTGTGCCTTCTAGAAGTACCAATACGGGTGTAGAAGTCAACTTATTCTTCAGATTTTGAAAACTTCTTTTGCACGCATTATTCTATTGAAACTTGGATGCCTTATTAGATTTGTTAAAGGTGTAAAAATTAAAGAAAATCATTCAACAAACCTTTTATAATAACTTGCCTACCCAAGGAAACTACGAACCTTTGTAGGCATTGTAGGTCTTGGCCAACTTTTCACCACTTCTATCTTTTCAGAATCAACCTTTATTCTTTCATTAGATAAAATATGACCCATGAAGCCCACAGATCTCAACCAAAGCTCACATTTAGATAGCATTGTATATAACTTATGATCACAAAGAATTTGTAACACCTGTAGTAAGTGACTAGCATGGTCCTATTTTGATCTTGAATAAACTAGAATATCATCTATAAGAATTATCACAAACACATCTAAGAATGGCTTGAACACCATATACATCAAATCCATAAAGGTTGTTGTTGCATTAGTTAGCCAAAAGGATATGACTAGAAACTCGTATTGACCATAACGTGTTTGAAAAGATATCTTGGGTATATCTTTCTCTTTGACTCTCACTTGGTGGTAACCTGACCTCAAGTCAATCTTTGATAAATACTGGTGCACCCAAGGGGATATACTAGGCCTTATGAATCTTTTTTCTAGCAAGTATTTTAGTTGCTCCTCAACTTTCGTAATTCAGCCAGAGCCATTCTATACCAAAGAATTGAGATTGGTTGAGTACCTGAAATCACATCAACACCAAACTCTACTTTTCGTTATAGAGGTAAACCTAGAAGATCTTCAGAATATACATCAAAAAATTTATTTACCACTGGAATAGTTTGAAGAATTGGTGGCTCTGCATCTATATCTTTCACTCCAACTAGATGAGATATGTAACCTTTGGAAATCATCCTTATTTCCTTAAGATAAGAAATAAATTTACCTCTTGGCACACTAATATTACCCCTTTATTCAAGAACTGGCTTTCTTAGAAAATAGAAATACACCCTCTTAGTTCGGCAATCTACTGTGGCATAACAAGAAACCAACCAATCTATATCCATTATAACATCAAAATCTACCATTTCTAGCTCAAAAAGTTCAGCCATTGTATCACAACCATAAATAGTTATTATACAATTTTAATACACTCTTCTAGCTATAGTAGATTCACCAACCAATGGAGTGACATATGATAACAAAGAGCCCAAATAAATTAATGCATATACATTATGTGAAAATGTGGATAATGTACCTATAACCATATCAAGAGAAGCCTTCAAATTTTGTCAATCCACTAGTGCATATGTATAATTCTAAAATCCACTAGAACTAACTGCTTTTTTAACACACCATAACATATAGGTGATGTTCTATGGATTCATAACACTTTTGATGCTTAAAACGATGAAAATATGCAAGTAACTTAGGATGTTTTGTTTGATATGATGGGTTTTCTATTATGTTTTGTAGGAAACTAGGTTTGGGGACTATTCTTAAAGAAAAAAGTGAAAACCAAAGTTTTGGACAACAAAAGTAGGCACCTACGACCCGTATGTTCTACCTATGGTCTGTAGGTGCCAAAGTTGGTGTCATAAATTGTCATCCAGAGACTCAAAAGTGCATAAAAGAAAACTCTGTCACTTATAAAGGGCACCTACAACCCGGAGGTTCCACCTACGATCTGTAGGTGACAAATTAGGTTCCAAAAAAACAAAGTACATAGAGTTTCTATAGTGTTTGAAGAATAGGGAACCTACATGGGACCACCTACAGTGCGTAGGTGCCACCTACGACCTATAGGTGGCCCAATAAGTGGCCACTGACCTTGATTTTCCTTTGTTGTTTGGGAGTTGTTTCTTAGGGTTTCCTTGTAGCCTATTTATACCCTTTGGATGTTTTTAGTTAGTTTACGCACTCTATATACTTAAAAATATATATGATTCCAGGATTTTAATATTTATCTTGGGATTAATTTGTATTGAGTTTAGTTGTTTATTCAGTTAAATACTTTAGGTTTTATTCATTGATTATTGTGATATTATTTGAATGTCTTTAATTATGAACTCCTTTTATTGTTTTACAAACATGAGGGGCTAATTCCCTTAGCTAGGGTTGTGGGAACCATGGCTAAATAATGAAGTAGGGGATATGTTCAATCTTTCTAGATAGTTGCTGCTACATGCATTATGGTTTTCTTCATACTAATTGCTTTTTGAATGGTTGGAAATGTTAGGATCTAGCCTGTGAGGTAGATATTAGGAAAAGCAGATCACAATAGTAATTTGGGGTTAATTTCCCAAATAAGGTTTCTAATATTATATACTTAATATGATTAACTTACATCTAATCAACTTGAGATCGAGAGGATATAGTTGAAATTGGGGTCCAAGGTAAGGGTTAGTAATGCGACGCTCTAAGATCGGGAGGAGATGAATGAAATTCACTAAAGTATGCTGAGAGGCAGTTGGTGATACCTAACTTACCAGATTTTACGTAGTAGTTTGATATTTAGATTGACCATGATAAGTCTACTGAGTTAGAAGCCAGGGGGAACACAAGCCTTGTATTCATTTCTATCTGTTTACAACCAAATCTTTTAAGTTTGGTTACTTGTTTGAGATTACTACTATAAACCCCCATTTACTTTTAGTACTTCTCGTTCATTCTAGAAAGCTAGTAAGGCAAGTCCACATATTCCCTGTGGGTTTGACCCCAACCTGATTTGGGTTACTTTACTTGATAACAACTGCTTTATCTTTTATTGGAAGTGTTATTTGTGTATTTATCAAAATTTTGTGCCATTGTCGAGGATACAGAGTTGAGTTGTTGATTGAAGTTGTTGAAGTTTTTGGGTTTTTGTTTTCTATTTTTAGTTGGGTATACACTGGTGTATGCCAAATACCAGGAGTCAAGACAATCCTTTACTCCCATTGAATCCTAACCCAAGGAGAATCTTACAACCAAATCATACGATGACAGAACATGTATGTGTAGGCCATCTTTAAAGGGTTTGAGATGATCCTACTGTGGTACCTCTCCCTGCTCTAAGTGATCTTAAAAATATTTGTTGTTCGGAAAATAGAGATGTTGTTACAAGATGCAGCGCTAATCGAAGAAGGAATGAAGAGGCCCGACTTTAGCTCAGTAGGAAGAGCTATCTAGGACAAGACCCGTAGTTGATCATCGAGCAGCACTTATGGTAATTGAGATAGAATTTGAGGTAGTCAAGCTCAAATGATCCTAGCATACCAGTACTTCAAGCCATACAATAATGATGAGGATATAGGATATGTTGAGCTGACTAAAACAGAAGCTATCATTCCTCCTGCACTACCCCTAATGTGAAATTTGACATTACCAGTACCATGTCCAACTTTTGAACTTGAAAAGTGTGTTTGTAAGATTGACTATAGACGATACAAATATGCATCTTGCTAATTTTATTAGGATCTACATTTCTTATACTATTTTGAGGGTAGATCAGGAAGCACTCAAATTGAGGTTATTTCCTTTTTCATTGATTGGATAAGATTTTTTGTGCTTGGGGTAACTTCCTAGAGGATAGATTATGAAACACCTTGGGTTTTATCCCTTGAAAATTTCTTGAGATTTGAGCTGACTCTTTGGTAATGACTCACCCTACGAGTTGTAAGGTGTTTTGATGGGTCAGGTTAACCTAGTCATAAGGTGTCCAGTAAGTTTGGCCTAAGACATTGTCTTCATTACTACTTGAAGTTACAAGTCATAAATACTCATAATGATCAAATGGAAGGATGTCCAGTGTTCACCCAATTGGGTTCTGCTCTAACTAAGACTTTAACCCTATGAGTCGTAGGGTCACATGATAAGTCAGTTGTCTGAGTCATCGTGACAATAGGGGGTGGTGGGTCCTGGAGACTATTTTGGTTATGACTCATGGTGATGATTCATAAGGTGTGGTTATGAGTCGATGGTGACTCGTAGCCAATGGAGACACTTTTTCAGCTTTTAAGCTGAGGGCACCTTGGATATTTCCCACTTTAACCCTTTAGAACCCATGACTTAAAACCATCTTTGGGACTTTATTAGCCTTCTATTCTCTATCAAATATTTCCAAATACTCTATAAAATTCTCCATTCAATCTAAAGATAGGATTCTAAGAGAGGTGGTCATTTAGGGTTCCAAGGGTGCTTTCTTCCCTAAATTTTCTTGTATTTGAGGCATGTTAATCTTCACCTATACTAGTATTTTCCTAATGGCATGACTGGATAATGTTTATATTGTTTTGATGTTTGGTTTTGAACTATGGATTGGGAGTTTTGAAGATAAACTATTTAAATACTTCTTCTATGATATTTATAAAATGGTTCTGCTTAAATTGATGGTTGGTAAATACTTTAGGGTGAATGTTAATGGTGGATGAACATGGGTATAATGGAATCCCTAAATTGATAAATCATGGGCATAGGGGTACAAAAAAATCCCCAAATTAATTGGTTTGGTATGGAAATTTGTAACAACCCTAACCCATTTGCATAATTGGTTTTAGAATATGCATTATTATGTGGTTTGATTTATTTCTTTACATTAATGCATGGAATAATTGGTTAATTGGATAGCAATGGTTTTGAAAACCTTGGGGGTACACGTGAATCCCTTAAGTGACTTTTATAATTGAGTCTTTGGGGTACATGGGAATCCCTAGGTATTGGCTTAATGACATTGCTTATAAGCTATAGTCGGTAAGATGATACCACTTAATAATGCCTTAATAATTGACTCCTAGAATTGGTAGTTGGGTTATATGTTAAATTTTTTAAATTAGGTAATAATAGGGGCTGTGCTAGCTAGCCGTGAAGGTGTGAGTCTGAAGGACTAATACTGGAAACTCCTATTTGCCGACATGATAGTTGATCATGATGACCAAGTGCTTGTAGGGTGCAAGGAAATCCCCCTAGTGCACATACATATATATATGTATCATGGATGGTAAAGGGTATAAGGGAATCTCGGTCCGTCTATGATATCTTTGGTTCATGCAGCTATCATGTATTGGGCCCCATCCAAGGGATAACATTGGACCCATATAGCCCATGAGTGGATTATGATGGTAATGCTTCACAACCAAGGTTAAGGTTTTCAAAGTTCATACTAAGACTTGTTCCCTACCCCATCATGTGATATTTTGTGTACATATATGTGCCTCATATGATATGATATTATTTTATTCCTCTATCCCTGAGTTTTATGCTAGTTCTCCCCCTGAGTTTTATGCTAGTTCTCCAATCGCTAACCATCTTAGGATGCTGTATCCCCGCGTAATGTAGTAACTGGCCATACTTAGACATCTCCTACTCAGTGACTTGGATTTGAGATCAGCTAGTAAGTGAGATTGAAGTGGTGAGCTTCCATACTTCAGACGACCCGGCTTCATGATTATGGTTTCCCTTACATTTTGACTATTCCTTTGTATTTGGTTTTTAGCTATTGTTGGGGGCATGTCCTAATATTTTATTAGTATTTAGTTTTGGTTCATCATTAGAAGGCTTTTTTAGGACTACTGTTATTGGGCAGTGTCAGCCGATTATTTGGCTGGTGTGTTAGAGTACCACCTGGAATGAGTTGTGAAGGCATTCTTAAATTTTTTCTTTCCTTCAGCCATACTGTTATAGTTAAAACATTAGATATACAACTTTAGGCGGCTACATTCTAAGTCAATGTATGAGTCTTGGTTGTGATTTAAGAAGAAGCTGAGCATGGTACCCACTCATCATATTTTAGGGACAAGCTTGCTGGAAATATTTTATAGAGTCGTAAACATTAGTTCTAGAGTGGAAGACACAATCACTGGAGGAGCATTCATAAAACTATGCTGAGAAGTAAATTATGACATTTTAGACTAGATATCTCTTGCCAATTGAGGGAGGTATACTCATGAGGTTGAGAAGGGTGTTAGCCCTTATGCCGTTGGAGTTTGGAAAACCATAGAGTAGTTGATTATTCTATCGTACAATAAATTGTATAGTTTAGGACTAATATTGGGTTGCTAATGAAGCAGTTCATAATAGTGAATTCCGAGAAGATAAATATGGTAGGTTCATAGGGTGCTACCTCTAGATCATATGAGTTTGACTTGGAAGAAGAGGCTAAGTATCTTGATCACAAATTAGCCGGATTTGAGCCAAGGAGAAAGAAAATAAAGTTCAGAACTATTATGGATATAGATATAGAGATCGTAGTTGGGAATATGATGGTGATTGGAGATGGAAAAATGACTACAATGAGAAGAGAGACAGGTGTATCCAGCCGGGCAGCCATGATACTGAATTGAGAATAGAGGCATTATTGTACAAACTGGTTAAGGGTCAAAATAATCAAGAAATATTCCTTTAGGAGATTAAGGATAATATCTCAGGTGTGATCTTGAAGGTTAATTCTCACGCGACCGCAATCAAGCAGTCAAGTAGTAGTTTGGGAAGATATCTGCTACGTTGAATCAGAGATAGTCGGGTACCCTTCCAAGCCTCACAATTCAGAATCCCACAACTATCGTTCATTTTCTATCCATCACCACTAAGAGCGGTATTACTAATGTTGATCTTCCTATGCCTACAATTAAGGAGTCGAGGAATGATATTGTTATGATTGATGAGACAACTGAGGTAGAGTTTGAGAAGTTGATAAAAACTGATGTTAATTCTGAGAGTAATAACTGTAAAGGCAGGGTCGATGAGCCCAATGATAATATGCACCATTGTAGTATAATTTATTTCTTACCCTTAGTAAAGAAGAAAAAAGACCCCAGAGCATTCACTATTTTATGTTCTATGGGGCCCTTCAATGTCAGATAGACTTTGTATGACCTGGGAATTGGATCAATTTAATGCCACTAGTTATATACAAGTTGTTCAGGATGGGGGCACTCAAACCTACATCCATGAAGCTGTTGATGGCCGACTTATCTGTGAAGAAACCAATGGGTGTGTTGTGTGATATAGTTGTAAGGGTGGAATCCTTAATGTTCTCAGTTGATTTTATAATTCTTGACTGTGTGGTGGACTTTCAAGCCCCTATTATATTGGGTCGACCCTTTCTAGTCACGGGTAGGGCATTGATTGATATAGAGTTTAAGTAGATAACATTCAGATTGAATGATAAGCAAGTGATTTTTTTCGTGTATTAGTTAGTGCAACATCTAGATGATATGAGGGAAGTGTCGGTGCTAGACACTATTAACGATGATATTGATGCAGGGTTTGTGCCCATTGAAGAAAGACTTGGGGTCAAAGTATTAGCAGTGATAATCATGAATTTCTAGAGCGATGGTATCAAAGAATATGATGATATATTTAACGTATTTCATGGTAGAGGTTCTTATATTTACGCTCCAAAAAAGCTAGATTTTGTACTAAAAAATAGAACCACGCCTCCTGTAAACCATCCATTGAAGAGTCACCAATTTTGGAATTAAAGGCCCTCCTTTCTCACTTGCAGTATACATTATTGGGGGGCTAATAATACCTTACTGGTGATAATTACTACAGATTCAATAGAGTCACAGGTTGAAGCATTAATATCTGTATTGCAGAGGTTCAAAAGAGCCATTGCGTTGACTATAGTTGATATCATAGGAATTTCTAGGTATTTGTACTCACAAAATACAACTTGAGCCAAAATATGTTCCCAATATTGAGCATCATCATAGATTGAACCCTCCTATACAGGAGGTTGTGAAGAGAGATATTACCAAGTAGTTAGATGCTGGAGTGATTTACCCAATTACAAATAATAAGTGGGTTTCCCGGTTTAATGTGTGCTGAAGAAGGGTGGAATTATAGTAGTTCCCAATAAGAAGAGTGAATTTGTACCCATGACACCAGTGACCAGTTAGAGAGTTTACATGTATTATAGGAATCTGAATACTTAGACACAAAAGCACCATTTCCCTATGACTTTTATGGATCAAAGGCTAGATAGACTAGAAGGACGGGGTTGATATTATTTTATTGATGGGTAATTGGGTTACAATCACATTACTATTTTTATCAAGGACCAAGAAAAGATGATATTTACTTATACTTACGGGACTTTTGTACCACCTTTCAGCGATGCATGATGTCTATATTTTCTAACATGGCGGAGGACACGATTGAGGTCTTCATGGAGGATTTTTAAATAGTTCGGGACTCTTTTGATAATAGTTTGGCCCATCTGGCCAACGCACTGTAGAGATATGAAGAGTGCATGTAATGCCTCAGATTATGAATCTCAGATACTACACGGTGCTTATGACCCCGAAGGGATACAAGCTAACCCATGACTAATATCTGTAACTGAGCACTGAATAATATACTATAAAATTTCAAAAAATTGGAGGAAACTTTTCATAAGGTTCAATACTTAAATAAAACTAAATAAAGTATAATAATATCAAAACTAAAATAACTGTCTGGAAATACTTTGGTCTGAAAAAGTCTCTAAACTATCTAAATAAGGAGTTGATGGGACAATCTCTCAACTAAATCTATCTACTGAAATGCTGTAAGACCCCACAAATTTCTCTCGTAGCCTGAGTTTTAGAGCGTGTCAAGTGAAGTGTAAATCCGAACCAAAAAGGTTAAGAAGTGTCTTCCCAAGTGATAAATATATTGAAACACATCGAATTTCCCTAATATCAACTTTTTGTCATGTAGAGAATTGAATAATATTTCCATCGATACCAATTTTGTCAAAATCTAGCATCGGACGAGGAAGTTATGGCCGTTTTACTGAAAGTAGTTTGAACCGCCTAGGTGCGATGGTCGGGTTGATGGACTGTTGAGCTTGTGACGGACCATCAGCCAGCCCATTGTAACCAAGTCAGTGACTCCCTTTTTAGGCCCAAGTGTGATGTCTAGGACGACAGACCGTCGAGGCTGGGATGGATCGTCGCTGGGACCATCGCACTAAGGCAATGTGGCCTCATCTTGGCCAACGTGCGACGAATGATCTAACGGACCATCGGGTTTCCGATGAACCATCGCTGAGACCATCACATCAAGGCATTGTGTTTTTTCTAACCGCTGTGCGACAAATGATCCGACAGACCGTCAGACTGAGCGACGAACTGTCACTTCGACCGTCGCAGATCCCGTACATGCTAAGTGTTTGATGAATGAATTGTAACATGATAGCATGAAGTTCCCCTATTATGTGTTCTCCGGTACATGCCAAGACTTAAATATGTGCGAAGTACTTAATGCAACGCCTTATTGAATGCAGTATGATCCAATAGCATATCCCCCTATGTTATTACATGTTTATGATTTCTAAATACTTGAAGAGATGCGTTAGTGATTGTGATGGTGAATGAATTTCCATAGTCTTGATTATTTAAGAATGGTTATGTTTTACTTTTATGTTATCGACTCCTGGGGATATTTATACCCGATAATTTAGCTGTTATCCAGAGCCCGTGTCAGTTTTCACGATAATTCCAGTCGAGCCATGATTGTCAGAACTCAACAAGTTATAGAACTCTGTATTCTCAGACAGATATAGAACTTAAGAAATCTCAGTAAACTGTGTAATTGTTGTAATCTTAGTATCGCTAGTAATCTAGCATCAGTTCTGTACCCAAATCAGATCTAGTAGTATTCAAGTGTTCAGTTCTGACCACTGTAGTAATCAAGTACTCTATTCAAAGCTCAGTGTCGTTCAGTTAGATAACGAGATTCGGTAGTATTTTGTCAGATACGGAACCTAGTGGATTCTGCTTAACTCAGTTAGATCATTCGAGAAACATGATCAGTATCAAATTCAACTTAGTTTGTGTTAGTTAAGAATCAATTTAGAGTCTTTCAATTAGGAGTAGGATCTAGCACCGAGTAAGGGCAAGGATGGCGGCTCCCCGCAAGAGAGGTAGAGTCGTTAGGAGCAATTCCTGAACTCTAAAACTGCATAGTCAGCGCAGGATATAGGAGTCACCCATCAGGAAAGGCTAGTCACCCGTCAAATAGGCTTGAATATTTTATTGCCTTAGGCTTGACCAGAGAGGTCTTTACCCATGGCACAATATTGATACCCTTCTAGCTGGGGTTACAGGTTGGACGCCACCAGTTAAGATTCGGGGTATGTCGGTTAAGTGACTACTTCCCACAGTTATAGTTTCAATATCAATCTTCAGAAATTTGGACTATCAGATACATTCATCTATTTCAGTGAGGAACTCAGATAGTTCCATTGATTCTTGGACCACCCGTCAGATATAGGCTTGGTATCATATAAAGTTATTCTTGTTATCAGATCTAGAGATCACCTGTCAGATAGGCTTGATCTCAATCTTAGATTCAGTTACGTATTCTTGTTATCAGATATAGAGATCACCCATCAGATAGGCTTGATCTCAGTCTCAGATTCAGTTGAGTATTCTTGTTATTAGATCTAGAGATCACCCGTCAGATAGTCTTGATCTTAGTCTCAGATTCAATTAAGTATTATTGTTATTAGATTTAGAGATCATCCATCAGATAGGCTTGATCTCAGTCTCAAATTCAGTTGAGTATTCTTGTTATCAGATCTAGAGATCACCCGTCAGATAGGTTTGATCTCAGTCTCAGATTCAGTTGAGTATTTTTGTTGTCAGATTCGGACATGATCATTTCTTATCATTGATAGTAGACTCTGGAATCATCTGTTAGAGAGGTTTGATCTTCGATGAAGTCAGTTGAGAGTAGAAAGCTCTGAATTAAGTCATTGATGTGATTATATTCAGTTAATCAGCTTCAGTATCCTCAGATTCCAAGATTACTTTCTAGATAAGAATGATCTCACCTTAGTACTTATTTATCAGTATCAGATGATTCAATTGTTCAGTATCTCAGTATTAGTAGTGATTTCAGATATCAGTAATGTAGTACCCGAGTTTCAGTACTTAGAGTCATGATGATTGTGATTATGGTTTGTGTATTCATACATGTGTTCTCATTCAGTACTCTCATAATTATTCAGTTAAGTAATTATTCATGCATAAGCCCTTGCATTTAGCCTTACCTAATCTGCATACTCGGCACATTCCCGTACTGACGCATTTTCACTATGGTGTTTTATTTGACACCATAGGTTCGAAGGCACGAGATCCAAGTACCCTTAGCAGCTCAGTCCCAATTAGCAGCAGTAGACATAGCAATGAGTCCTATTCATTCGAGGATGATCCTTTTATCATTATTGCATCAGATTTGTTTATTTTTAGTAGACGAAGTTAGTTGGGGACATGTCCCATCAACTCCATAGCTCAGATAGTTTAAAGGCTTTTCAGACAGATGTATCACTATTCAATTTTCAATTTTGAGTATTTCTAGATGTTTTGAACCTTATGGCGAGTTTTCGCATTTACTATCTATATTAGACAGTGTCCAGGTACAGATATTAGTAGATGGTTAGCTTGTGGTCATTCAGGATCATGAGCACCGTGTGATATTCCAGTTCTAGAAAATCTGGTTGTTACAAATGCTAAATATAATGCAATAATAAAATAAGGAACATCCTCAAATGATGAGGACTCACTGCTAAGTCTACTGCTGGTGGCCAAATATGAACTTCTAAGGGTTCTCTGGATCCCCTGTTTTTGAACCTATGGTATAAGACACCATAACACAAGAGAAAAATATACATCAGTATGTGAGAATGGCATGCTAGATGAGGCAAGGCTGAATGCAAGGGTTTACATGCATGAACAATACTGACTAAATATCATGAGACTACTGAATGAGGATACATGGATGAGTGTGTAAAAAATAACTGAAATCCTAGTAACACTGAATACTGAATCCTAATAACTGGATTTCTGATGTCTGAGTCTACTAATACTGATATCAGATTGACTGAAGCTGAGATTAGTCCTATCTAGTGGTTGATCACTAAATCTGCTTATAATGAAAATAATTGACTTAATCTGAGATCAGTCCTATTTAGCAGGTGATCTCTGGATCTATGGAACTATCTAAGTTTTTTAATGATCTGAGTGACTGTATCTGATAGTCTTAATTTTCGTAATACTGAACTGAGTTTAATTCTGAAGACTGAGACTGGAACTAAAATTGTAGGAAGTAGTCATCTAACCGACATTCCCCGAATCTTAACTAGTGGGGTCAAACCTGTAACTCCAGTTAGAAGGGTGTCAATACCGTGCCACAGGTAAAGACAACTGCTGTGAAGTCATTCCTAATGTAGTGGGTGACTCCTGAGATCAGTCCTGTACTAGCGAGTAATCCTTGAGTATGCCAGTCCTATCTAACGGGTCACATCTCATAACCTATGATGGCTACTTAGTTTTGGAACTTAGGGATTTTTTCTGGGTACCTCATTCCTATCTAACTGAATGACACTGAACTGATTTGCTATCTCCATCCCTGGGATCACTCGGTGCTGAGTCCTATTCCCAACTGAATGACACTGAACTGATTCGCTAATTCATACTAGGCCTGACTGAGTTATTACTGATCATACTATTTAACTAAACTAAATTGAGTTACTTAGTTTCGTAGACTGATGGAAAACTATTAAATTCTGTTAACTAGATGAATACTACTGAGTTCTGAATTAATTATTGAGTTGAGTTGGACTGATAATGAGATTACTGAGTTTTCCTAAGGCATGAGCTGACTGAGTTTTATTGAATACTGTAACTGACTGAGAATACTACTGATCATAACGTGACTGAGAGTACTATAACTGACACTGGCTCTATGCAAACAACTAAATTTTTGGGTATGAAATACCCCCAGGACTCGATAGCATAAAGTAAAGCATATTTTACTATAACTGACACTGGCTCTATGCAAACAACTAATAATATGTCAATCGTCAATCATTAGCAATACAACATTGAAGCATATTTTCAAATATTTGCAATTATATACTTGTAGACATATGGGCATGCATACTAATGTCTCATTATTCATTCACCCAATCCTTTCAACAAACACTTAACATACATTAACTTGTACATAAATAGGGATTTCATATTAACATTCTATAATGGCACTACTTCATTCACCTAGGCATTTACTCAAACATATGGGGAGCATGCTTTGGTTATACAAAACACATTACATCTAAATAACATGGCTACATAAATCAACATGCAATTTGAAGGATCTTATCATGCATATCATGTAAGTCATCAAATACTAGGATCAAAGCTTGCAACTTGTAATCAAGTCATCAAATACTAGGATCAAAGCTTGCAACTTGTAATCTAGAACATGAATTATATCCCAACAACAACATTAACATGAACTTCAATTCAAACATAATCATGAAAATCATAAATACACAATCTTTATAATTCAAAAAGAATTCTTGAGCTTCATGGGTGGAAGGAACCCATGAATCAACATCTTACATACCTTGGTTCTTGATTTGGAGAGGATTGATGGTGAATTTCTTGAGAATTGAATCGTGAATTAAAACCTTTGTTATTTTCTCCTATTATGATCTTAGTTGATGAATTTCAGATTTTAATAGGGTTATAATGTGATTAGGAGCCATTAATTTCATAAGATTAAGTTTAGGGACATATAAGGAGTGTCAAAAGACTTAGTTGCCCTCAAAATAACTCAAAAATGGAGTGTTTACATCGCTTGGGCAATAGGGTATGTGCCGCATTACTTATGGCATAAACTAGGTAGTGCCTTGCATTGCCCATCGTGGAAAATGGGATGGGCGTCACATTTCCCATCACCCAATATGGGCTGGGCGACACATTTCCTCTGGCCCAACCCTTCTAGTAGCTCTAGGTGATTTGCTAGGTGACGCACTCCATTTTGGAAAGTCATAACTTTTTGTTCGGTTATTGGATTTAAGCAAAATTGGTATTTTTGGAAAGCTAATTCGATTTTCTACAATTTGGTGGATCTAAATTATTAAAAACACCACATATATACCAAGTTATACTCGTTTAAAGATGACCATTGCAAAATCAAACACTAAGACTTGATGGTTTCAAAAGATCTTATCTTGCATTACTTTAAGTGACTTGTGAACATGTTTAACACATCATAAGCTCTCTTTTCACTAGGATACTCATTGTCAGACATGTACTCAAATATGAATTACAATATTAGAGTTTTCACACGTAGGAACAATGGATCGATTTCTAGCTAAAAAAATATGGGGTGTTACATTATCTTTCCCTGGGAATCATTCGTCCTCGAATGAGACGGACTAAGATGAGATTACTAATAGACTGACCTTACTTACTAGACATGAACATCTAAAACATGACTATATGACTGAAACTTCTGATATACTGAAATTTCATACTGAACATGCATATCTAATGCATGAATACTTGATTGAACTGTCTCGTCAATACATGACTGAATATGCAAAGATAACTGATACTAAGTTTGTAAGAAAAATCTGATCATGAAACTGAATGGATTTAAGGACATGATAGCATCGAGGAATCATAGGGTATCTCCCCCTTGTGGCACTATATCCCTCTAAGAATGCTTACTTCATTGATATACTGGGGTGATGCACAGGGCACCTACGAACTAAATCATGATTGAATATCTGGGATCTGAAACTACTGCATGATCTATGAACTGAGCTAAACTCACAACTACTAGGATGTAATATATTGGAATCAATACATTCCTGAGATTTCTTACAATGCTATTAGATAGAAAGATGGGAAAAACAAGCCTTAGGAATTTGACTGCTTGACTACTAAACTGAATTGTTCGATTTACTAACTAATTCATGCTGAAACTTAAGCTCAATTGGAGCCTTCCTTTGACATTCCTTCTAAAAATTCCTAAGGACTTGAGGGATCAAGGGAATCTGGACATGATCTAAATAAGACATCTGAATAGGAAACCACAACATGTCTAGAATTCTGTAGTATGGGCACTGGTAACTCTACTTACTGAGGTATGACCTGAAAAAAATCTCTCGTTAAGTTTAATCCTACTCAAATTCCTAAAATATATCTAGCTATTTATATATCAACATAACATACAAGCCTATCTTCATGACTAAAGCCTTGTGTAAGATAAGAATGCAATAATTTTTCCTTAACATGAAACATTTACTCTTTCCCATATAAGCAAATAACCATCACTAAGGAGGGTTCACTGAAAGGTTAAAACATTGGGACCTAAAGCATGAAAGGACACTATACTAAGCTTGGAACTTGACTGAACCTTGAGGAATAGAATATCAACATCATGAGTTTATTAAGGGGTCTATACATGACATACTCTGAATTTTTAACTTTTCTTTACATTAGCTCAACCTTCAATGATTCAAACTTAGTTTCTAAAACATAACATGAATATCCACAAATCTTCAATAACCACACAAACCTCATCCTAGTCTTTAAATGCCATATCTCTAAACTTAAATTTTCCCCACAATAAGAGAGTTACCACTATTCCTACATCAACAACACATATAACTTTGAATTACTCAACATTAATTCTTGCATACACTGTTTTAAGCCTACCGATTCACCTTTCATTCAACTAACTCCATGAAACAAAATTTGCTCAAATTTTTGACAACACTATCCCATAACTATCTACGGGGACTGTCTGAGAAAGCTCTATCTGTAGGACTTTGAGCTTCACTGCTTCTATTACCTTAAAAGTAAGGTGGAGTTGACATGAGTAGAGCATAATAAGAATCTACATAGTTTTCTTAGAGGGACTTTCTATATCACGATCTGAGACATGAAAGAAGGGAAACTTTTGCAAAAATATCCCATAACCTCCTGTACATAAATGTGGCGTGCAATACACGCGTGCATAAGACTCTACTAGATGTGGCTTTTCAGAATTCCTAGGACACTGTTGAACCTTAGGATCTAATACCAAGTTTGTAAAGCCCTAAATTCTAAACCCCGAATGCTACACGATGCTTATAAACTCAAAGGGCCACAAACTAACCCATGACTGATATCTATAACTGAGCACTGAATAATATGCTGTAAAATTTCAAAAAACTGGCAGAAACTTGCCATAAGGTTTAATAATTAAATAAAACTGAATAAAGTATAATAATATCAAAACTAAAACAACTATCTGGAAATACTCTAGTCTGAAAAAGACTCTAACCATTTGAATAAGAAGTTGATGGGACAATCTCCCAACTAACTCTATCTACTGAAATGCTAAATAAAATACAATAATAAAATAAGGAACATCTTCGAATGATGAGGACTACTGCTGGCTGAATCTGAACAACTAAGGCTGCTCTAAAGCCCGTATTTTTAAACCTATAGTGTAAGACACCATAGTGCACGAGAAAAGTATATGTTAATACATGAGAAGGTACTGGTACGCTATATGAGGTAAGGCTGAATGCAAGGGTTTACACGCATGAACAATAATAACTAAATATCATGAGACTACTGAATGAGGATATATCCATGAGTGCATAAACTATAACTGGAATCATAGTATCACTGAATACTAAATCTTAATAATTAGATTTCTGATGCTTGAGTCTATTAATACTGATATCTAATTGACTGAAGATGAGATCAGTCCTATCTAGAGGGTGATCTCTGAATCTGCTTATAATGAAAATGATTAACTAAATCTGAGATCAGTCCTATCTAGCGGCTGATCTATGGATCTATGGAACTACTAAGTTCTTTACTGATCTTAGTGATTGTATCTGATAGTCTTGATTTCCATAATAATAATCTGAGTTTTATTCTGAAGACAGAGACTAAAACTGAGACTGTGGGAAGTAGTCATCTAACCAATATGCCCCGAATCTTAACTAGTAGGGTCCAACCTATAACCCCAGCTAGAAGGGTGTCAGTACCATGCCACGAGTAAAGATAACTACTGCAGAGTCAATCCTAATCTAGTGTGTGACCCTTGAGATAAGTCCTGTACTAGCGGGTGATCCCTGAGTATGCTATTCCTATATAACGGGTGACATCTAGTAACCTATGTAGGTGACATAGTTTTGGAACTTAGGGATCGCTTCAAGGAATCTCAATCTTATATAACGGGTGAGTCCCCATCCCTAGGCTCGCTCGATGCTGAGTCCTACTCCAAACTAAATGACACTGAACTGATTCGCTAATTCACACTCGGTCTGACTGAGCTGTTACTAATCATACTATTTAACTAAAATAAACTAAGTTACTGAGTTTGTAGACTGACAAAAAACTAATGAATTCTATTAACTAACTGAATACTACTGAGTTCTAAATTAATTATTGAGCTGAGTTGGTCTGCTAATGAGATTATTGAGTTTTCCTAAGTTATGAAGCTGACTAAGTTCTACTGAATACTGTAATTGACTGAGAAAACTACTGATCATGATGTGACTGAGAGTACTATAACTGACACTGGCTCTAGGCACACAACTAAATTGTAGGGTATTAAATACCCCCAGGACTCGATAGCATAAAGTAAAGCATAACAATTATTAAATAACATATCAATCGTCTATCATTCGCAATACAATCACTGAAGAATCTTTTCAAATATTTGCAGTCATAAACTTGTAGATGTATGGGCATGCATACTAATATCTCATTATTCATTCACCCAAGCCTTTCAACAAACACTTAACATACATTAACTTGTACACAAATGGGAATTTCATATTAACATTCTGTAATAGCACTACTTCATTCACGTAGGCATCTAATTAAATATATAGGGAGCATTCTTAAGTTATACAACACACATTACATCTAAATAACATAGCTAAATCAATTAACATGCTATTTGAAGGAGTTTCTCATGAATGGCATGTAAGTTATCACATACTAGGATCAAAGCTTGCAACTTGTAATCTTGAACATGAATTATATCCCAACAACAACATAAACATGAACTTTAATTCAATCATTATCATGGATATCATAAATACACAATCTTTCTAATTCAAAAAAGATTTTTGAGCTTCATGGGTGGAAGGAACCCATGAATCAACATCTAACATACCTTGGTTCTTGATTTGGAGAGGATTGATGGTGAATTTCTTGAGAATTGAATCTTGAATTAAAACCCTAATTATTTTTCTCCTATTGTGCTCTTAGTTAATGAACTTTAGATGTTAATAGGGTTATAATGTGATTAGGAGATATAATTTTATAATTTAAGTTTAGGGATGTGTAAGGAATTTCAAAAAACTTAGTTACCCTCAAAATAACTCAAAAACAGAGTGTTTACGTCGCTTAGGCCATACGGTATGTGCCGCATTGCTTATGACATAAACTAGGCAGTGCCACGCATTACCCATCACCCAAAATGGGCTGGGTATCGCATTGTCCATCGCCCAAAATGGATGGACAACGCATTTCCCATGGCACAACCCTTCCAGTAGCTCTAGGCAATTTTCTAGGGAACGCACTCCACTTTGCAAAGTCATAACTTTTTGCTCAGTTATTGGATTTGGGAAAAATTGGTATTGTTAGAATTCTAATTCGATTTTATACAATTTGGTGGATCCAAATCTTCCAAAACACCACATATACACAAAGTTATGCTCGTTTAAAGATGACCCTTATGAAATCAAACACTAAAACTTGATGGGTTCAAAAGCTCTTAGCTTGCATTACTTTAAGTTACTCTTATGAACATGTTTAACACATCATAAGCTCTCTTCTAATTAGGATACTAATTATAAGTCATGTACTTAAATATGAACTACAAGATTAGAGGTTTCACATGTAGGAACAATGGATCGATTTCTAGCTACAAAAATATGGGGTGTTACATTATTTCCCCCTTAGAATCATTCGTTCTCAAATGAGACTGACTAAGATGAGATTACTAATAGACTGACCTTACTTACTGGTCATGAACATCTAAAATATGACTATATGACTGGAACTTCTAATATACTGAAATTTCATACTGAACATGCATATCTGATGCATGAATACTTGACTGAACTGACTTGTGAATGCATGACTGAATATGCAATGATAACTGATACTAAGTTTATAAGAAAAATTCAAGCATGAAACTGAATGGATTTAAGGACATGAAAGCATCAGGGAATCATAGGGTATCTCCCCCTTGGGATACTATGTCCCTTTAAACATGCTTACTTCACTGATATACTGGGGTGATGCACAGGGCACCTACAAACTAAATCATGATTGAATAACTAGGATTTGAAAATAATGTGTGATCCATGAACTGAGCTAAACTCATAACTACTAGGATGTTCTATCTTGGAATCATTACATTCCTGAGATTTTTGACAATGCTATTAGATGAAAAGATGGGAAAAACATGCCATATGAATTTGACTGGTTGACTGCTAAACTGAATTGTTGGCTTTACTAAAAAACTCATGTTGACACTTAAGATCAATTTGAGCCTTTCTTTGACATTCCTTCTTTAAAGACCTAAGGAATTGAGGGATAAAGGAAATTTGGGCATGGTTTGAATAAGACATCTGAAAAGAAAACCATAACATGGCTAGAATTCTGTAGTATGGGTGCTGATAACACTAGTTACTGAGGTCTAAGATTAACTAACTTCTTCCATTAAGTTCAAGCCTACTCAAATTACCAAAATATATCTAGACACTTACACATCAACATAACATCCAAGCCTATCTTCATGACTAAAGCCTTGTGAAAGATAAGCATGCAACAATCTTTCCTTAACATGGCATAGTTACTCTTTCCCATCTAACAAACTACCCATCACTAAGGAGGGTTCACTGAAAGGTTAAAACATAGGGACCTGAAGCATGAAAGGACACTATACTGAGCTTGGCACTGGACTAAAGCTTGAGGAATCGAATATCAACATCATGAGTTTATCAAGGGGTCTATACATGACATACTTTGAATTTTCAACTCTTCTTTACATTAGCTCAACCTTCAAAGATTCAAACTTAGTTTCTAAAACATAACATAAATAGTCACAAATCTTCAATAATCATAAAACCCTCATCCTAGTCTTTAAATGTCATATGTCTAAACTTATATTTTCCCCACAACAAGAGAATTACCACTATACCTACATCAACAACACATATAACTTTAAATTACTAAATTTAAATTCTTGCATACACTGTTTCAAGCCTACTGATTCACCTTTCATACAACTAACCCCATGAAAAAAAATTTCTCAAATATTTTATAACACTAGCCCTAAACTATCTGCGGCGACTATCTAAGAAAGCTCTATCTATAGGACTTTGAGCTTCATTTTTTCTATTACCTTGAAATTAAGGTGGAGTTGACATAAATAGACCATATTGAGAATCTACATAGGTTTTTTAGAGAGCCTTTCTATTGCACGATCTAAGAAATGAAAGAAAGGAAACTTTTCCTAAAACATCTCATAGCCTCCTGTACATAAATGTGGCATGCAACATACTCATACACAAGACTCTACTAGATGTGGTTTTTCAGAATTCCTAGAACACTGTTGAACCTTAGGCTCTGATACCAAGTTTGTAACACCCCATATTACGAACCTTGGATGTTACACGATGCTTATGACTCCGAAGGGACACAAGCTAACCCATGACTGATATCTATAACTGAGCACTGAATAATATATATAAAATTTTGGAAAACTGGCAAAAACTTACTATAAGGATCAATACTTAAATAATACTGAATAAAGTATAATAATATCAAAACTAATACAATTTTCTAGAAATACTTGTCTAAAAAAGGCTCTAAACTTTTTGAATAAGGAGCTGATGGGACAATCCCCCAGCTAACTCCTTCTACTGAAATGCTAAATCTAATGCAATAATAGAATAAGGAACATCCTCAAATGATGAGGACTCACTACTAAGTCTACTACAATTTGCTAAATTTGAAAAGCTAAGGGTGCTCTTGATCCCATGCTTCTGAACCTATGGTATAAGGCACCATAATGTAAGAAAAAAATATGCATCAGTACGTGAGAATGTACTGGTATGCTAGATGAGGTAAGACTGAATGCAAGGGCTTACATGCATGAATAATACAGACTAAATATCATGAGACTACTGAATGAATATACCTACATGAATTCATAAACTATAACTGAAATCATAGTAACACTAAATATAAATCCTAATAACTAGATTTCTTATGTCTGAGTCTACTAATACTGATATCTGATTAACTGAAGTTGAGATCAGTCCTATCTAGTAGGTGATCTCTGAATCTGCTTATAATGAAAATAATTGACTTAATCTGAGATCAGTCTTATCTAGCGGGTGATCTCTGGATCTATGGAACTATCTAAGTTCTTTACTGATCTGAGTGACTGTATCTGACAGTTCTAATTTCTATAATATTAATTTGAGTTTTATTCTAAAGACTGAGACTAAAACTGAGACTGTGGGAAGTAGTTATCTAATCGACATGCCCCAAATCTTAACTAGTGGGGTCCAACCTGTAACCCTAGATGGAAAGGTGTCAGTACCATGCCACGGGTTAAGACAACTATTGTGGAGTTATTCCTAATCTAGCAGGTGACCCGTGAGATCAATCCTAACTAGCGGGTGATCCCTGAGTATTTTAGTTCTATCTAACGGGTGACATCTCATAACCTATGCTGGATACATAGTTCTAGAACTTAGGGATTGATTCTAGGGATCTCATTCCTATCTAACGGGTGATCCACCGTCCCTATACCTACTCGGCGCTGAGTCCTACTCGCAACTGAATGACACTGAACTGATTCGCTAATTCATACTAGGCTTGACTGAGCTGTTACTAATCATACTATTTAACTGAACTAAACTGAGTTAAATGAGTTCCATAGACTGATGAAAAACTACTGAATTCGGTTAACTAGCTAATACTACTGAGTTCTAAATTAATTACTGAGCTGAGTTAGACTGATAATAAGATTATTGAGTTTTCCTAAGTCATGACGCTAACTGAGTTCTACTGAATACTATAACTGACTGAGAATAATACTGATCATTACATGACTGAGATTACTATAATTGACACTGGCTCTAGGTACACAACTAAATTGTCGGGTATTAAATACCCCCAGGACTCTATAGCATAAAGTAAAGCATAATGATTCTTAAATAACAAGTCAATTGTCTATCATTCACAATATAGTCATTAAAGCATCTTTTCAAATATTTGCAGTGATAAACTTGTAGACATAGGGGCATGCATACTAATGTCTCATTATTCATTCACCCAAGACTTTCAACAAACACTTAACATACATTAACTTGTACACAAATGGGGATTTCATATTAACATGCTATAATGGCACTACTTCATTCTCCTAGGCATTTAATCAAACATATGGGGAGCATACTTTGGTTTTACAATACATATTACATTTAAATAACATGGCTACATCAATCAACATACAATTTGAAGGAGTTTATCATGACTATCATGTAAGTCATCACATACTAGGATCAAAGCTTGCAACTTGTAATCTAGATCATGAATTATATCCCAACGACAAATAAACATGAACTTCAATTCAATCATAATCATGAAAATCATAAATACACAATATTTATAATTCAAAAAGGATTCTTAAGCTTCATGGGTGGAAGGAACCCATGAATCAACATCTACCATACCTTGGTTCTTGATTTGGAGAGGATTGACGATGAATTTCCTGAGAATTGAATCTTGAATTAAAACCCTAGTTGTTTTCCTCCTATCATGCTCTTAGTTGATGAACTTCAGATATTAATAGGGTTATAATATGATTAGGACCTATTAATTTTGTAAGGTTAAGTTTAGGGACATGTAAGGAGTATCAAAAGACTTAGTTGCCCTTAAAATAACTCAAAAATAAAGTGTTTACATCGCTTGGGTAATAGGGTATGCGCCACATTGCTTATGGAGTAAACTAGGAAGTTCCACACATTGCCTATCACCCAAAATGGGCTGGGCGTCGCATTTTCCATCTCTCAAAATAGGCTGGGCGACACATTTCCCATGGCACAATCCTTCTAGTAGCTCTAGGCGATTTGCTAGGCGACGTCCTCCGCTTCGAAAAGTCATAACTTTTTGCTCGATTATTGGATTTGGAAAAAAATTAGTATCGTTGGAAGCTAATTTGATTTTTTACAATTTGGTGGGTCTGAATCTGCCAAAACACCACATATACACCAAGCTATACTCATTCAAAGATGACCCTTATGAAATCAAACACTAAAACTTGATGGGTTCAAAAGCTCTTAGTTTGCAATACTTTAAGTGACTCTTATGAACATGTTTAACACATCATAATCTCTCTTCTCACTAGGATACTCATTATAATTCATGTACTTAAATATGAATTACAAGATTATAGGTTTCATACGTGGGAATAATGGATCAATTTCTAGCTAAAAAAATATGGTGTGTTACAGTGTAACTTGGTGATAAATGTGGAGAAGTGAAATTTTATGGTCAAGGAATATATTTTTCTCCGGCACAAGATCTCAAAATAGGGTATAGACATGGGTAGAGCAAATATTGAGGTAACTCAAAAGTTGCCGTCACTAGTCTCAGTTAAATATATACAGAGCTTTTTGGGCCATGTGGCCATTTATTGGGGTTCTTTAAGGACTTCTTAAAAATTGTGAATTCTCTATGCAAGACATTAAAGAATGAGGTAAAATTTTTATTCGATGATGCATGCCTCAAAGCCTTCTAGTGCCTTAAGGAGCGGTTGACTTTGGCTTCTATCATTGTGTTCCCTGATTGGTCTACACTATTTGAGGTTATGTATGATGTGAGTGGAGTGGTCATAAGTTTTATCCTAGGCCAAATAAGAGAGAATATCCTTCATTTAATATATTATGACAGCAACATATTAAACCCGGCATAGAAGAACTATACAGCTATAGAGCAAGAGTTGCTTGTAGTGGTTTTTGCCTTTAAAAAATTCACATCCTATTTGATTGGGATCAAAGTCATAGTTCACACAGACCATGAAGTCTTGAGGTATCTGATGTTGAAAAAATATGCCAAATTGAGATTGATTTATTGGGTTCTCTTATTGTAAGAGTTTGACTTTGAAGTGAAGGATTGGAAACGAACTGAAAACCAAGTTGCAGATATACTTGTATAGGATTGAGGAGGAGGCAATACAGAAAGTAGGGAATGAGTTTGAAATAGATGATACTTTTCCAAATGAATGGGTCTTGGCAGCATCTCAAGACTTAATCCCTTTGTTGCTTATTTTTCCAACTATTTGGCAAGTGATCTTATCCTAGAAGACCTATCCTTCCAGCATCGCTAGAGGTTTATGCATGAGGTGAGGAATTTTTTCTAGTATGATCCTTACCTTTTTCAAATTTGAACGGATGGTGTAATTCATAGATGTATCCCTAAGGTAAAGATAATCATCATTCTTGCGTCTTATCATTCATCACCAGTTGGGGGTCATCATGGTGGTACCCGCATAACCCAAAAAATTCAACAATGTGGGTTTTATTGACCTACAATAAACAAGGATGATTATAATTTTGTACAAGCCTATGACTAGTGTCAGTGTCAAGGTAATATTTCACGCCATGAACTCCCCATGACACTTATTTTAGAGTTGGAGTTATTTAATGTATGGGGGATTGATTTCACGAGCCCATTCATGAGCTCCTATGATATAAAATATATTTTGGTAGTGGATAACTATATTTTGAAATGGATAGAGGCAGTTGCGCTTCCAAACAATGAAGGTATAAGTGTCACTACCTTTTTGAAGAAAAACATATTTTCTTGATTTGGTACTCCATTTGTGATTATCAGTAATGGTTGTTCCCACTTCTACAACCATATATTTAAGGATCTACTAGACAAATATGGTGTAAAGAAGATGGTGGAAACACCTTATCATGCTTAGACAAACGAGTAGGTTGACGTATCCAATAGAGAGATCAAGTCCATATTGGTAAAGACTATGAATGCCAACAAAACTGACTAGTCAAGAAAGCTAGATGATGCTTTGTGGGCCTACCGGACAGCTTTTAAGACCCCCATAGGTGCTTCTCCATATCAACTTGTATATGGTAAGGCATGCCACTTTTCAGTAGAACTTGAGTATAAGGCACTATGGTTATTGAAAAAGATGAATTTGAGTGGCATGATGCAACTAAGATGAGATTGAGCAAGTTAAATGATTTTGATGAATTCTAACTTTGTGCTTATGAGAGCTATGCTATATTCAAAGAAAGAATGAAGTTGTATCATGATTGGAAGATCAATAAAAGGTGTTTAAACATGGTGATTTGGTCTTCTTTTATAATTTAAGACTTCACTTGTTTCATTGAAAGTTGAAGTCTAGGCGGTCTAGACCATTCACCGTGGTTAGGGCATTCCCTTATGGTGATGTAGAGCTAAAAAGAGATGGTGAAGCCCCGCTCAAAGTGAATGGGTAGCGTGTGAAGCACTATTTAGGTAATCTTGAAGAAGTGAAGTCAATTGATGAGGCCAGCCTTGGCAAAGTCTGAGTAGCTGAGGTAACTAAGTTATGCTACAACTTTAAATCAGGCACTTCTTGGGAGAGAACCCAAGGTATTTAGTGATTTTTGTTGTCATGACATGGACGCCTAGTGCGTTCCAGGTATGTCCCCCTTCCCATGATTTATATTGTTCACATGCATTGGGGATAATGTACAGTCTTTTAGTTAGGGGTGGAGTATAAAATAGCCATCATGGGTTTTTATTGTTGTGCTTCTCTTATTGTCGTCCATGGTATGGTTATAGAACTGGCATGTGTAGGTTAATTTTTTGTCATATTGTTCTTTATTTTGTATTGTGTTGTATTTTTGTGTCATTGGGAGATTTTATAGTATCTAGGGCAGTTGATATGTTTTTGTTGTTGATTTTTGAAAAAAGTTGATACCCCTCCAAAATTTGTTTTATTTTTGTGTGAATGTATATATGTGTGACCATTGTGGATCTTGTTATAGCATTAGGATTAGGGACATGATAATCATAGATAACAATTACATAAACCATATAGGTAGTAGCTTGGGATGTAACCCTGTGCCATGTGTGTGTGAGATACTACTTCATTCCCTTTGTGTATTCCCACTTAGTCTTGCCTAGGTTGTAGGATAGTCAATTAGGAAAGGATTATAGGCCATTTTTTATATTAGTCCACTTTTAGCCTAAATGACCTTCTATGTGTGAATAAATATTCCTTGATCCTAATTTTTTAGCCTTAGAGCCTATTTTTGTTGTTACACCTTTCACCTTCCCATTTGTGTTACAATGAACCTGTTTTGGCCCTGGTCCTCCTTGGACACTGTGCACCCCAACTTAGGCAAATTGCCTAAGTTGAGGGTGGCTATCATAAGGGTGTGTAAGTTAAAGTGGGTATGATTAAGGGTAGAATAATAAAAATGAAAGTAGGGTTGGGTTGGGTGTGGTAGAAAAAAAAAAAATGGAAAAAGAAAAGAAAAAAGAGTGAAGAAAAGAAACCACACCTAACCTAAACATGTAATAAAAGAGTAAAAAGGGAGAAATAAGGGTGAAATAAAAAGGAAATTGGTTCTTGAGTGGACCCCAAAGTAAGTGTAGTGCCAAGGAGGCTTAATCACTATATATATATTCATATGTACCATTCCAACTCCTAAGCCTACATCACAAGCCATATAGTAATCACAACTTGACTATTTGAAAATTAGGTAAAGAAAGCAAGGGTAAGCCTATAGTATTTGATGCCCATTGGTGGACCTTTTCTTTTTAGCTTGAGTGTCTCTTGACCGTGCATGCATTGACATGCAATATTTGATTTGAGTGAGTGGGACTTCTTTGTTGTGAGGGCATATGAGTTGTATTGCTAACTGCTTACTTGTTTAAGTAGTGTAACTTATATATATGCATGACATTTAGTTTTGAATTGTTAAAATAGGAGGGGGTAATGTTTCTGAACTAAAAGTGTTTATTTATTCCTTAGATGGCTTAGAGTTATCCTAGTTAAGCATCGTTATTTTGTTTTGTTTTGTTGTATTGACTTGGGACATGCTGATCTTGGGCGTATTTATATGACCAATCACAAATATTAACCTATACTAAGACTTGTTCGATGGTCTAAAATGTGTTATTATTGTTGTATTTGAGCTTTAATTGCATTCCGTATCTAAAGGACATAATTAGTCTATATAAGGCTGAATTATGATGAAATTGGATGAAACTGGATGCATGAACAAGAAGTTGATGATGAATGGAGCAATGGGATTAATTCGTTGAGATAAGGAGACTAGAGTTTGTCTTGAAAGTGAAGAATGAAACAAAGGAAGAATAAGACAAATGGCAAAATCCAGTGACTCATTGCGATTATACCGCATTATAGAGCTAGATATGGAAAACTAGCCCCGCATCGTGGTGAAGGGATTTTCTTAGATATCGAATCCAGTAGCTCACCACGACAAGGCCGCATCATAGAGCTACACATAGAAAACTAGCTTCGTACGTGGTGAGGTGCGAAAATTGGGAAATACTATGTAACTATAAAAAGAACAATTCAATTCAATTAGAAACACTTTGGAGATGTAAGCAAAGGCAGAAAAACACTACAATTTCTCTCTTAGGGTTCTTTTGACTTCACTATTTTGAGATTATTACTTGGTAGGATTAATTATTCAATTTTGATGTTGAATTCAAACATAAGTGGCTAAATATTCTTGTTCTGGGGTTGAGGCCAAGAACATGATTGCACTTTGATATTCTTTATCATAGTTTATTGTTGTATTATCATATGGGTTGTTCTTAGTCTCTTATGCTTACTATTTTGATGAGTGGCCACCATTAGAAAACCTATATTCGTATGTGAATTCAGGAGGAGAATCATGGGATAGAACAAAGAGATTAAGGAGTAAGATTCTTATTCTCTTATAAAATAACGGATGTGAATTAGCATATAGGATAGGGATATACCTAGAAGCCTTGTTTGGTTCACTTGTAGGAAAATAGCTTCATGCATCTAGTTGGATTATTGCATCCTCGCTCAACGATGTAGTTTTAATAATCAATTTAGGTATAAGATTAGAGACCAGGAGACCATGATAATACTATAAACCCTGCGAATTAATGACCCGATAATCGACTAAACTACGATAAGAATAAAGACTTGTAAGATTGTCAAAGTGTCTCAACCTTGGAATTCTCATCAATATTGTTTACAACCCCTTCTTACATTGCTATTGTCGCATATTGTTATTTCCTATTCATTTAGATTTTTTTATATAAGACTTTAAAATCATCTTGATACTTTGAATACTCAATACATTCTTGTCATAAAACTAAAGATTGGTTGAATTGTTAGTTACATAGTCCTCGTGGGTACGATATCCGACTATTCTAGTAACTTTATTACTTGTATGATCGCATGCATTTGCATTTGCATTAGACCGCAATAAGTTTTTGGTGCCGTTGCCGGGGACTATTATAATTAGTAATTTTATAAATTTTAGGTTTTTAATAATTAGTTTAAGTATTAACGCCTTGATCTTAAGAGGCTGACTTTTGAAGGATTAGTTAAATATAGAACAGGCGAGAGATAGAGAGTTGGTAGAGCCTTATTCAAAACCAAAATTAGTATTTCAACAGTGGTGAAGAGCTTATTATTCAATTAAGCAGGTTCAAATGGCGGAACAAAGAGATCCTAATCTTGTTGATCTAATTGATCCAAATACAGAACATGTTCTAGCTTCGGTGATTCCAGTTACTCTTCCTCAAGTAGCTGCCAGACCTGTTCATGAAGTGGCAATCCTACTTACGAACCATGCTCTAATAGCATCTGCAAGCCAGAGCCAGGCGGTCGATTTGAATTAAAGCAAAATATGGTGCAATTGCTGAATTCGTCCAGACAATTTGTTGTATTTTCTCATAAAGACCCACAACGGCACATACAAACTTTCTCAGAAATTAGCGACACCTACATACCTATAGGGGTGTCTACTAATTAAGTCAGACTGGATCTCTTCCTCTTTTCTTTAATTGGGGAAGAAAAAAGGTTGTTACATACTAAACCACCACTCTCCATCACTTTCTTGGACAATTTGGCTTAAAAGTTCCTAATTTGATTCTTTCCATCAGGGAAGAATGCATGTTTGAAAATTGATATTCTGAGTTTCAGGTAGAAAAAAAGGAAAAAATCTCTACCAAGCTTGGGAGAGGTTTAAGGGGATGCTAATAAATTGCCCTCACTATCATTAGTCTAATGATGTTCTTGTTCATACTTTCATAGAGGGGTTGGATCAAATACCAAGATTCTCTTAGGTTTAGCAGTTGAGGGGAAAGCTCTTACGAAACCATATAATGATTTATATACACTGCTAAATCAAATTTTGCAAAGAAATCCTGAATGGTATGCTGACTTGAGGAGTGATCCTAAGAATTGCAGGTGTATTAGAAGTAGATCAGTTCACTGCGTTATTAGCTCAACTTACTACACTACAAAATCAGATTACTAATCAGTTCAACAGCATGAAATCAGGGGTTGCACAACTGACAACAATAACAAATCCAGTTCAGTAGGCAAATTCATGGTGTAAAGTTTATGGTAGTAGTGACAATGCAACAGATTCATGTGCGGTTAATCCAAATTCTGTTAGTTATATGGGAAATGCAAATCATCAAGGACAACCGAACTTTGGTAACACCTATAATCCAAACTGGAGGAACCATCCTAATTTCTCATAGGGTGAAAATAGGCACAGAACAATAATTAGTATAAGGGGCTGTTGTAATAAAATCAATAGCAAGTTCAAAGTAATAAGGCCACAACTCAAACGAGAAACTTAGAGGATATAATAAAGCAACTTCTAGCATCTTACGCATAGTTGGCAGTAGATATGAAGAATCAATAGTTGATTATGAAGAATCTAGAGCTGCAAATTGGTCAGATTACAAGAGCATAAAACACTAGATCTCAGGGAGGTCTACCAAGTGATACTGAGGCGAATCCATAATAGGTAAATGTAGTCACTACCAGGAGTGGTTTGCAGCTAAAGGAGCAGAAACCTGAGCATGTAAGTCCAGCGGCTACTGATGATGATACTATAAAGACTAAGGAAAAAGTGGTTAAAGAAAAAGCGGTAGGTAATGAAACAAAAGTGAAAAAAAGACTCTGCCTCTACCCTTTCCTCAAAGGCTTCGGAAGCACCAAGAGAAGACCAGTTATAAGAAGTTTTTGGAGCTTTTAAAGTAGGTTTATGTTAATCTCCCTTTTATAGATATTTTGCAAAGTGTGCTAAAGTATACAAATTATGTGAAAGACAGTGGCAAAGAAGAATCATTTGATAGAATATGCTACAGTTTCACTTACTGAGGAGTACACCTCTAAGATTCAGAACAAGTTACCTACAAAGCTGAAAGATCCAAGTTGTTTTACTTTGCAGATCACCATCGGGCAAGCCATCAGTACTCGGGGGTTATGTGACTTAAGGGGCAAGCACACATCTTGGTTTTGAAAGGTGGGTCTTAGTAATCCCAAACCCACTACCATTGTTTTGCAGTTAGCTGATAGATCCCTTGCTAGGCCTGACGAGATCATTGAAGACGTAGTGGTATAAGTAGGATCACTTATCTTCCCATTGAATTTTATAATTCTTGATTTTGAAGCTGATCCAGTCATTCCATTTATTTTTGGACACCCATTCCTAGAAATAGGGTAGTCACTTACTGATATAGCTACAGAAAAGATGACCATGAGGGTCTTCGATGTGTACAAGGTAATGAAGTTGCCTGTTATATATGAAGAATTGTCTTCTATATCAGTTATGGACCTAGAGTCTGAGCTCCATCTCTTATTGCCTGATGACCTACTCGAGCAAACTTTAATGAGACATGATCTCTATGGTAATGTAAAGGCGCTCAAATTGGTTCAATTCATGGATTTGGTAGTAATTGATACTAGAGTGGTCTCTTTTGAGCAGTTGAACAAACCAATTAGCCTATCTCCCAAGGCATCTATTGATGAAGCATCAAAACTAGAACTTAAGGCTCTTTGTCCTCATTTAAAATATGTCTTCCTTAGTAACAATGATGCTTTGCTTATGATTTTGTTTGCTGATTTGTCTGATATGCAAGTGAGAGAAACATTGGCAATTTTAAAAGAAGGAAAAAGCAACTGGATGGCAGATATCGAATATCATAGGGATCAATCCAGCTTTTTGTATGCATAATATATATATATATATATATGGAAGAGGGCTACAAATCAAATGTGCATCAATAATGAAGATTGAATCCTGTAATAAAGATTATCTATCCCATGCAAGTGGCTTGATGTTAGGATTGTATATCCCATACCCGAAAGCAAATACATCAGCCCGGTACACTGCGTCCCAAAGAAAGGTGGGATGGTTGTGGTGACCAACAAAGCTAATGAGTTGATTCCCATTTGTATGGTGACTGGTTAGAGGATTTGCATTGATTACTGAAAGCTAAATGAAGCCACCAAAAAAGATCATTGTCCTATCCCATTTATTGATTAAATGCTAGATAGGTTGGTAGGGAAGGAATTCTATTGCTTTATGGAAGGATACTCAAGTTATAATCAGATCACAATAGCACCAGAAGATTAGGAAAAAAATATTTTTACCTGTCCATATGGCACATATGCATTTAGATAGATGCCTTTTGGCCTTTGCAATACACATGTAATATTCCAGAGATGTATGATGGCAATTTTTAATGACATGGGGATAAATTTGTCGAGGTATTTATGGATGAATTATCTATTTATGGTAACTCATTTGATGTGTTCTTGTAGAATCTAGATTGAGTCTTAGCTCATTGTGAGGAGACAAACCTTGTACTAAAATAGAAAAAACACAACTTTTTAGTCAAGGAAGGAATAGTCCTGGGTCATAAGGTGTTATGTAAAGGAATTGAAGTAAACAGAGCCAAAGTTGAAGTCATTAAAAAGCTACCATATCTTCTGTTAGTGAAGGGAATGAGAAGTTTTCTTGGGCATATAAAATTTTATAGGTGGTTTATCAAAGACATTTTAAAGATTGCAAGTCCTATGTGTAAGTTGTTAGAAAAGAAGCTAAATTTGATTTTAGGATGTATATATATATATATATATATATATATATATGCTTGAAGAAAAGACTGACATAAGCACAAATCTTGATTTTTCCTAATTAGGAATTACCATTCGAGTTAATGTGCGAGGCTAGCGATGTAGAGGTTAGAGCAGTTTTGGGGTAGAGAAAAGAAATGGTATTTCATTCAATTTATTATTCAAGTAGAGTCTTGAACGATGCCCATATGAATTACACAGTCACAGAAAAGGAGATGCTAGTACTAATCTATGTATTTGAAAAATTCAGATCATACTTGGTGGGTACCAAGGTGATTGTTCACACATACCATTCTACCAATAGATATCTATTAAAAAAAGATGTAAGACCATGATTGATCGGGTGGATTCTATTGCTTCAAGAATTTGATCCAAAAGTGCATGACAGAAAAGGAGCTGAAAATTAAGTGGCGGATCATCTATTGAGGCTAGAGAATCATGATCACATTACTAATGATACACTTTGCATTCAGGAAGAGATTCCAGATGAGAAATTATTGGTGCTTGATGTGTGTGAGATTTCTTAGCATGCAGACATTATAAATTTATTATTACTGTGTGGGTTTTACCCTCCTAAAGATACTAGTCAACAGAGAAAGAAATTGTTACATGATTCTCAAACATACATATGGGATGAGCCCTATCTCTTTAGATAGGTTGCTGATGAAATTATGCATAGATATGTGTACGAAGCTGAATCTAAAGAAGTGCTGTAAAAGTACCATTCCTCTCCTTATGGAGGCCATCATGGGGGTGAGAAAATGACTAGAAAAGTCTTACAATCAGGGTTCTTTTGGCCAACATAGTTCAAAGATATGGTTGCCTTTGTAAGAAGGTGTGATTAGTGTCAGTGATTAGGCACAATATGAAAGTGCCATGAGATTCCCTTAAATAACATTCTTGAGGTTGAGGTTTTTGCTATTAGGGGAATAGATTTTATGGGACCATCTCCACCATCCTGTGGCAATTTATATATCCTGGTGGCAGCCGATTACGTATCTATATGGGTAAAATCTACTACCTTCCCTACGAATGATGCAAGATTTCTGATGAAGTTTGTGAAGAAGCATATCTTCTCTCATTTTTGCACAACCATAGCTATTATCAACGATGGAGGTATGCATTTTGTTAATACTTGGTTTAAAAATCTGTTGGCTAAATATAGTGTTAGGAACAAAGTTTTCACAGTGTACCACCCACAAACCAGTGGATAAGTAGAGGTATCTAATTGAGAAATCAAGAAGATATTACAGAAGATGGTTAATAGCCAATATAAGGATTGGTCAGAAAATCTAGATGACACACTATGGGCATATAGGAAAGCCTATAAGATACTCATTTGGACCTCTCCATATCGCTTGGTTTATGGGAAAGTATTCCACTTGCCTGTGGATCTTGAGCATCAAGCTTATTGGGCAGTTAAGAAACTAAATCTCGATATGAAATTTGTTGGTGAGAAGAGGTTGAAACTGCATGAACTTACTGAGTTTCATCTCCATGCTTATGAGAATGCTAAATTATAGAAAGAAAAGGCCAAGAAATAGAATGATAACCAAATTGTAAATCAAGATTTTGAACCTGGGCAACTTGTTTTGCTATTTAATTTAAGATTGAAGTTGTTTCCATATAAGCTAAGATCCAAATAGTCTAGGCTATTTGAAGTAGGGAGAATGACGTCTCATGAAGCTGTAGAGCTGTGGAACTAGGAGAAGATTGAAAAATTTATGGTGAAGGATAAAGAGTGAAGAATTATTGGACAGATCATAGGGATTAGTATAATACATCCATGACCTTTGTAGATGAATGAATAGAGTTTGGCTGTGCCACGACATTAAGTAAGGTGCTGCGTCGGAGGTAACCTATGAATATAATGTAATAGCATAGTTTGTTTCTTAGTTTTTGAAAGAAAAATTAAAAAAATAGAAAGAAATAAAAAAAAATACAAAAAGATGCATCATGCCACGACCAAAACTAAGGCACTGAGTGAGAGGCAACCTATTTTTGTTACATTTTTTGATTGTTTTTGTGTAGTGTGCAGGAATGAGAGACTTTAAGGCAAAATGATGGAGAATTAAAAGAAAGTGAATTTTATGTGAAGTGAAGCAATCAGGTGTGTAAAAGATGCATGCAAGTAAGGGACAAAAAAAAGGTAAGAAAAAGGGGGATAGAATACACCAAAGAAGGGAATTCCAGTGTCTTACCGTAATTAGACCACGTGATGGATCTAGATGCAGAAAACTAGCCCTGTATCACAGTAAGGTTAAATAAGAAAATGTGGGATTCCAGTGGCTTACTATGATAAGACCGCATCACAGAAAACTAGCCTCGAATCGCGATGAGGCTAAATAAGTGAATATGGGATTTCCAGTAAGTCCCTGCGATATGCCCGCATCGTGGGGTTTGACGCAAAAAATTAAGGTTGTGATACGGTGAGAGTAATTTTTAAGAAAAAATTATTCAAAATATTGGGTTTAACCTGACTCATCCCTATTTGATTAGCCACTTTATAAATACCCCCAATTCGCCCCAAATCATCCCTTTTTTAACCCTAGTGCAGCGCCCCTCCCTTCTCCTTAAATAAGTTTACTCTTAATTCTTGGGCATCAAAGCTTGGAACATAACGATCCTCTCTCTCTTTTAATTTAGATTAGGTATGTACTTTACATCATTTCTTGTCTATGCTCCTTATTTTGGTGACATATTGCAATTGTTATGATAATTGGGTTAAATGTGTGAATTATTTGATATATATTATTATGCACCGAATATATATGTAAATGGTTTTTGCGTTATTAGGCATTCCTCGACGTAGGTGTTGCACTAATTTACCAATGAGTGAACTAGACTATTGAGTATTCTTTAGGGTGAATGTTGAATTGTTATCAAATATAAAAGAAGAATCGATTTATGGGAAAAATTTTGCATTCACGGTTCCAACTTGCCTAGATAAGGGGTATACATCACAAGGAAGGAAAGTTTGAGTACCTTTGTTGGAAATGATGCATACCTTAGTTAGCGACGAAGTATGGGGTGATCCCGATATGTGATGGTACTACGTGCTTGCTGCCTTACCTTTGTAAGTGAGTATGTGAATATATAATGATGTATATAATATGTTAAATATTTATAATGGGGTGTATCCTGGACCGCTATCTTAAGTGATTTATGTGACATGAAGTACAGTGTGCTTCACTTCTAAAATTAATTGTGCCTGAACATTAGTTGTAAGGTGCTTATATTGAAAATATGTAATTGTTGAACAAGGGGAAGTCTGAGTACCCCGTTCATATATGTGTGCACCTGTGCGAGCAACTAAGTGTGGGGAGTCTTTCATACTTGTTCGCATTTAGTATAAGCTAGTACATTAAGGGATCATGTCTTACTAGTTTGTTGTATGTTCTGACTAACACGTGTTATGGATCATCGTCAACAAAAAGGGAACGCTAAGGCTGGGCCATTTGAGCCCTCAAAGAAAATGAACAGGCAGACTGATAGGGTTCCAAGAGCTCCAGCTGTTCCTCAGGGTCAGGCATAGGGATATAGATATAGGTGGGTCATCAAAGCTGGCAAGAAATGGTACTCGAAACACATTGAAACCTAGTACATCTCGAAAGTGTTTATCAACAAGAAAATCTTGCAGCGTGAGTATCCAAGCATGGTTTGACGGTTGGAGCAATTGCATATGACCTTTATGTTCGATCAGCCTACGGAGTGTAACCTGCACCTCATCAGGGAATTTTATACCAATTGGGACACAGAGACCCATACCATGAGGTGAATATTCATGGGCAAGTGGTCACCTTTATAGCCAAGGACTTGAATGATTTGTTAGGTGTTCCCGAAGCTAATGTAGAGCCTTTGGGGCAGCTGAATATTACTCATCTATATGCCCACCTCTGACACCTATTGTGTGGTACTACATCTGCTGCTAGATGGACTTATCAATGAGGCACTGATCTCCATTCAAACATTCCTTATGCTCAAATAAAAAAGGAGGTGCACATGTAGGGAAATATTGTCTACCATTGCTTTATTCAAGCCAAATATATGACTAACATCATACGTGATAGAGTATGTTTAATTTATGCTCTTATGGGTGATGATTACATTTAATTGATGCTCTTACGTGTGATGACATTGATATCAATATAGGTGCTATTATTTTTTCTACAGTGAAAAAAGCGTGATACCATGAGGGACACCAATATGAGTTTGGTGGACTACTTACCAGATTTTTAAGAAAACATAGGGTTGAGGAAGAAGACCTGGATTACAAGTCTGTCGTGGATACACGTCTTTTTGATGTGATGAGAGTGAGAAGTTTAGCTGCGGCTCATGGGCCAGTACTCACTATGCCTGAGAGACAGGATCGAAATGATGATATTACAGCTAAGATGTATGGATTGCAGATACAACAGCTACGAGTAGAGGTCACACCAGCAATAGAGCAGGAAATTCATGTAGTGGATCTGGATTACCCACTGGGTCACCATGCCAGAACTTTATTAAGGATAGGTCTAGACTTTGTTGAGAATATTGATGATGATGTGCTCATTTATAAGGAGAGGTAGTTGCAAGATTTAGACATTGATTCCAAGGATGAAGACCATCCTGATATGGGAGCTAAGGAGCATGGTCCAGATGATGATATAGATGATGATAACATGGACGAGTCCTGATTAGGGAGTTGTACGCCAGGTCTTCTTATAAGCATTGGGATAGTGCTTCAGATTAAGTGTGGGTGGTGGTATCTAACATCTCACTCTTATTCCTTGTAATTTGTTTTTATTTTTTTGGGTATTTTTATTTGGATGGTTTTTATTCCTTTTTTGTTTTGGATTCATTTTAACTATTTGAAATGATATGGTCAGTAATAGTTAGTATTGAAGGGACTTTGGTAGTTATGTTGCTTAATAGTCACAAATTTTAGTTTTTCCCTCAAGGCAATTCTTAATAAGTCATCATAGTTAGGTGCCCACCCCTATGATGGATGGATGGCAACCGTCTTAAGAGGAGTTGATCGTAGGAAATTTAGAAGTGATGAGAACTGAATAACAACTTAAGGAGAAATGCTTTGTGTTGGGCCATTGGGACAATAACTTGAAACATTGTTGGGTTGAAACAAAAGAATGTGATAGACTAAAAAGGGAAACTATTTTTATATACTTAATCTCAATAGGTGTAATTTTTGGTTTGTTGGCTTAAAATTTGAATTTGATCTAGAAGTCCGAGATCGGAAACCATAAGGATCCTACTTGAATCTAGCATACACCAAGAGCGAGTGATTTGTTTTAGTCATTCTACATGTATAGTGATGTATAGAACTTGCCCGGTGTGCTTACAAAGCAAAATAAAGAATGTTGGGTATAGAAAATGATATAGGCACTTTTGTTGATAGCCGAAGTTTTAGACCTTGTTTACCTACCCTTATGTGTATCCCTAGTTAGCCCCGTTGAGCCTATAACTGGTTTCTTTGGTAGCCTTATACATATCCTAATCCCTTCTTTTATTGACCTTAAGGTGATAGTGAAGTGCCAAAGTAATGATTATTGGTGTGAAAAGTTGATGTGTTGTAGTTAGGAGTGAAAAGAAACTTTGTGCTCGAAATTGGATCATGAATTAATAGAAAATACTTCCACCATATTGTATATTAATGAGATGGGGTAAAACAAAAGATGTGTGAAGGTAGTAAAGGTGAAAGTGGTTCTTAAAGATTGATCTTAATTGTATAATATGATATATTAAAGTTATTAGGGAGATTAGCCGTTATTTCCTAAAGAGTTCCTACTCGTCCCTTAGCCTACATTGAAACCATGAAAGATCTAGTTTATCCTTCATCCCAATATTTAACTATTAGTATAGTAGTACACTAAGGGAAAGTTTATGGTTCATTATCTATCATGTAAGAATTCTTTGTTCAGAATGAGTGATTTAATTATGATATTCCCATTCCATTGTATACAATAATATTGTGAGTGAATATGGGAAACTTCCTTGTTGTGAGGGTACATGTGGATGATAGTCGATTGACTTATAATGTTTTTGGATTGAGTTCTTTGATTGAGTTTGCAAATTAAATTGAAGTTCACTTTTGAGGTAAAGATGTTTGAAGGGAATAATCCCATTTTGATTTTAGAGTTTAATTGATATATTTTGAGCTACAAAGTCATTATTAGATTTGTTAGTGCCCAACATAAGAATTTCACCTAGGTTGTGATGTTAAGATTAATTGGGTATAGTATTGATTGCAATTGTTTGAGGACGAATAAGCTTCTACATACAAACCTTCTAAGTTGAGGGCATTGATGTGCTATGGGTTCATAGCACTTTCAATGCTTAAAATGATGAAAATAAGCAAGTTACTAAGGTTGTTGTAGAAAAATTAGGTTTTGGGATTATTTTGGAATAAAGAAATGAAAATCAAAGTTTTGGACTAAAGAAGTGGGCACCTACGACCCATATGTGCTACCTACTATCCATAGGTACCAAAGTAGGTGTCAAAAATTAAGATCCAGAGACTCAAAAGTGTAGAAAAGAAGACCTTGTCAGTTACGAAGGGCACCTACGGTCCATGGGTGCCACCTACAGACCCTAGGTGATAAAGTAGGTTCTAGAAAAGCAAACTTTACAGAGTTTCTATAGTGTTTAAAGACCAGGGCACCTACGTGGGACCACCTACAGTTTGTAGGTTCCACCTAAGGCCGGTAGGTGGCCCAATAAGTGGCCGTCGACCTTAATTTTCCTTCTTTGTTTAGGAGTTATTTCCTAGGGTTTCCTTGTAAACTATATATACCCTTTTGATGTTTTTAGTTAGTTTACGCACTCTATATACTTACAAACAAACTTTTGATCTTGGGATGGCTTAGTATTGATTTTGGTTATTTATTCAGTTAAAGACTTTGGGTTTTATTCATTGATTATTGTGATATTGTTTGAATGTCTTCAATTATGAATTCCTTTGATCATATTACAAACATGAGTATCTACTTCCCTTAGCTAGGTTTTTGGGAACCCTAGCTTAATAACAAAGTAAAGGAAGTGTTTAATCTTTCTAGACAGTTGTTGTATGCATAGTGGTTTTCTTTGCACTTATTTTTTTTAACGGTTGCAAATGTTAGGATCTAACCTGTATTCACTATGAACCTGAGAAAGAGGTAAAGATTGGGAAAATAAGATTTCAATAGTGATTTGGGGCTAATTACCAAAATAATCTTACCTGAATTATCTACTTTAGACGATCAACTTATATCTAATCAACTGAGATCAAAAGGAGATAGTTAAAACTAGGGTCCAATTTAAGGGTTAGTAAGGTGATGCTCTAAGACCAAGAGGATATGAGTGAAATTCATAAAGTATGCTGAGAGGTGGTTGGGGATACCTAACTTACCAAATTCCATGTGCAACAATTTGATAGTTAGATTGTGCACGAGAAGCCTACTGAGTTAGAAGCCAGGGGAACATAAGCCTTGTGTTCATTTCTGACTCTTTACAACCAAAGCTTTTGATTTTGGTTACTTGTTTGAGGTTACTACTACAAACCCTCTATTTACTTTTAGTACTTCCCATTTATTCCAACAAACTAAAGAGACAAGTCCACATATTCCTTGTGGGTTCGACCCAACTTGAGTTGGATTACTTTACTTAAGAGTGACCACTTATCTTCTATTGTAAGTTTTGTTTAGGTGTTGATCAATAGGCCGTATACACCTACCTAACAAAGGCACCTATGATGATGATGCAATGGTTGATCCAGTAGTCCGTGACATACCACCTATGCCCCTTTGTGGGCATTTTGTCATCATATTCCTTGATATACCACACCAAAAGCAAGCATTTGTTCAAAACAACTGTACCTAAATGAATCTTTCCACATTGTTTACATGGCTACCGAAATGGTCTTAATTTGTTCATATACCCTTGTTCTTAATACCCCTTTATTCGTGAACTTTAACTATCACTTTCTTTCACAAATTGATTGCCCTTGGACCCTTGAGACCATGGTGGAGCACTAGTTGCAGAATAAAATAATGATGGCCTAGGCGGTCTAATAAAAAACCAAGGCCTAAACTCTCCTTGGGATGCCATAAACTGCCCATAGATCTGTCCCTCTTGGAATGCCCTACTTCTTATTCTTGTGTTCTTCTTCTTTGCCTTTGATCCTCTATTTTTTGTGGAAAAGCTTGTATCCTAGCTATATTCATGTCTTTGTTCACATAAATAATAGTATAATATCTAACTAGATACAGATCAAATCTATTCATATATCGATAAATTCTATTATTAATGTTAGCTACTACATCAAAAGTACACCCATCCAATGAGTTAAATTAGAGGTTGGACTTCCTCGTGCTCATATTCCCTCGGTGAAGATTTAATAACTAATCTGTACTGGCCACTCGAATGTCAAATGAAAGTTAATGATAAAGAAATGCCTCTTTGAACTCTTTCCAAGTAGTTGAAGGTGCATCGATAACCCTAGAATATTTCCAGTCTTTATACCATGATATAACCTCTCCTTTTAATCTATATGCTACTAGTTGATTTTTCTCTTTAAAAAATATATGCATGACATCCAAAACAAAGTCTTGTAGATCTTTATTAAGATCTGATTCAATGAATGTGGGATAATCTAATTTAAGAAAATTCTGCATCCAAAGACTAGCGACCCTATCTACACCACTAGAACCTATAGTTGGAATAGCCTATCCTTGAGTATTTCCAACAACTGTATGATTCAATGCTATATCTTGTTTTAATGATGATTAGCTGAGAATAAGGACCAGGTCCCTCGGTCTTCATGAATTCAGTATAATTGTCACTATCTTGCACAATTTTGTCATTTAGTGTAACAAACTGTGCAGGTGTGCTTGTACTTATCAGGAGACCTGGCACAATTGTATTTCTACCCTAATCATTATCCATCTATAAATAGAAATTAATGCTTCTTAATTCATTAGTTTTTTCAATCAGAGTGTTCAGAGAGAGAAACAGGTGAAAACTCAAATATTGCTCAAGTCCCAATCTTGTGTATGCTAAGAGAGAGTGCATTCTTTAGTCAATTATTTGTCTGTAATTAAATTACTAGTGTTATAAGAGTAATTTTTATTGTGTTTTCTAGAGTTCTTAGGTAGAGTTACCTGAGTTGATACTAGCTATAATTAATCAATATCGAGGCGAGCTTTTGGCAGAGTTATCAAGGTAGGATTGTAAAAAAGTTGTTACAAACTGGTTGAGCCTAGAGTTAGGTTCCAATTGAGTCTATAATCAAAAGTTTAATTATAGTAGATTATTGAGTGCTTATGAGGGCTAGTTGTGGTTTTACCTCCCTTAAGAAAGGAGGTTTTTACATTAAATCTTTGTGTTTTTTAATTTCCTGCAAGGTTTTATTTCCATACTGCATTACTGTTTGACTTCCTGTGTCTGAATCTAAGGAACCTGGCCCTTCATAGCATGGTGCAAGCACCCCTTCCCTGCATTTAAACAATTGGTATTAGAGCAAGGACACTTTAAAAGATTCCTACCTACTGAGATTTATTGATAATGGCTGCTCCACCTAATCTAAAAGAAGTGCAATCTACCACTGAACCACCCTATGTTAATAGGCAGTACTATGGGTGATGGAAAACTAGGATATATAACTTTATTATGGCTGAGGATAGTGAGCTGATGGATAAAATACTTGATGGTCCTCATGTACCTGTTAGAGATGTCAAAGAAGGATACATAAGAAGAATGGTTGTCAAAAGTAGAGGGAGTTTGATGATAAAGATAGAAAAAAGTTGAGAAGAATTACAAGGCAAAAAAATTTCTTTTCTGTGGTATAGAACTTATGAGTATAATAGGATTTATGCTTGTGAAAATGCTAAGGAAATCTAGGATTTCCTGAAGATAGCTCATGAAGGAACAACTGGTGTGAATGATTCCAAAGTTAACAAGCTGACTACTTAGTATGAAACTTTTTCTGTGAAGGAAGGAGAGATAATTCAAGAAATGCATACATTCACTTCTATCACAAATGAGCTACACTGCTTAGAAGAAGTGATTCCCTTGTATAAGCAAATGAGAAAAATCATAGGTGTCCTTCCTAAGTCCTGGGAAAGCAAAGTAGATGTTATTACTGAGGCAAAAAACTTGAATACTCGCACTATGGATGAACTCATTGGTAATCTAAAGACTCATAAGCTCAATAAGCAACAAGGACAAGATAAAAAGAAGAAAAAAGGGAAAATCTCTGGCATTGAAGTCTTTAAAATCTGCTTCGAGTGAAAAAGATAGTGATGTTGCCTATTTGGCATAAAATATTGTTAGATCTATGAAGAAAAGTAGTCAGTTTCAAAGAAGATAAAGTAGCAGCAAAAAAGGAGGCACTGTTGACCACTTTTCAAAGAAGATGAAGTAGCAGCAAAAAAGGAGGCACTGTTGAAGTTTGTCACAAATATGGAAGTCCTGAGTATTTCATTAAGGACTGTCCAATGCACAAAATAGATTACAATGAATATATCAAGACTGAAGGTGACAAAGGAAAGAACAGGGACAAAGTCCCTGTAAAATCAAGAAGAAAGGCTACAGCTAACTATGCAGTGAAGCTGGCCCTAGCAGTTTGGGGAGATTTCTCAAGTGAATCTGATAAAACTGAAAAGACTAAAGTTGTTTCTATGCTGGCTGAAAAGGAGTGTGAAGTTACCTATGATTCCTTGTTTGTTCTCATGGCAAACACAGAATATGAAGAAGAAAGTGAGGTAACTCTCTATGACATTATGAAAAATTTAGATAACTGCTCTACTAGAAAGATAAAAAAGCTAACAAATGTGTTCATTGATTCTGTGTGTGAACTGACTGCTGAGAAAAATGCTCTAGAAGAGAACATAAAAAATCAAGAGCTAGAATTGATTACTTTAAATCTTCAGATATCTGATGTTCTATGAATATATAGCACTTATGATGCCTAAAACTATGAGAATATGCATGTACTTAAGGCTATTTTTTTGGATTTTAGGCATTTTTGGAGTGTTTTGCAGGAAACTAGGTTCTGGATGCTAAATTCAAGAAAAAGATGAAAAGTGATGTTTTTGGCTTTTTTTTGGTACAATTTTGGATGTTCAAGAAAATTTCCAACTTGTTCGTGACCAAATCATGTTCGAGAATTAAAGTAAGAGCTAAAAAGATGACTCTCAGCACTTACTAAGTCAACATATGGACCGCACATAGGACCTACGGACCGCACGTAGGCAAAGAAAGTGCCAGAAGTCCAAAATCCTTAGAACTAAACTTGTAGGATATTTCCCCCACTACCTGTGCCCTGTACAAGGTCAAGACTGCAGGTACTACTTAATCCTAGGGTCAGAGTATAGGTACAGACTGCAAGTGCATCTCGACAACAGATAATGCTTCGGTAATTTGGCCATAACTTTTCACCTTGATATTGGATTGAGGCAAAAATGGTATTGTTGGAAACATAATTCATCTATATATCTGTTGGAGAGGAATTCCAAAAGCACTTTTATCCTATTTCATTTTGGATTTGGTTCTACAATTTCCATGTATCTCAATTATTCTCCTATGAGGCTTTTATGTCCTATTATGTATGTATAATTGAGTTTTCCTATTTTATTTAGGATTTGAACTCTAGGATTTTTTGAAATCGATAAATACCCTTAGGCTTTGGTTATTTCATTCTATTCATTGACATTATTCAGACATATACGTTCATATATTAATTGGTTAAAAGGGAGGCCCCTTTGGTGCCAAGTTCTCAAACATCTTGTTTTCTTGTTTGTTATTCAATTTAAGAATTTTAGATTTATTCTTTCATTATTTTGAGATTGATTTTATAATTTTTTTTGTGGATTTCATGATTGATCTCATAACTATGAGTGGCCAATTCCCTTAGCTAGGATTGTGGGAACCCTGCAGATAAACGAAGTAGAGGAAGTGCCAAGTCATTAGAGATAAAGATTCTTGCATGTATTAGGTTTTATTTATTCTTATTAATTTCCTAATGGGTAGCCAACATTAACATCCCACCTCTATTATTGTTACTTTCTCCAAACGGGAAGTGATGACTAAGAAAAGAAGATCACAATAGTAAATTGAGAGTTAATTTCGATCCATTACGCACAATGAAATATATTGAATGATCATTAGCTTTCTTCTAATAACTAAAGACTCAAAAGGTAATAGTTAATTGGGATCAAGATAAGAGTTAATAAGGCAACAACCCGAGATAACAGTAAAAGGATGAAATTTGTCAGCTCGTCTAAAAGACTATTGATGGTACATAACTTATCGACTCTGCATGCAAGATATTGAAATAGTTTGACAGTGCACAATAAGTCTATAGATTTGAGAAGCCAGGGGGAACACAAGCCTAGTGCTCATCTTAGATTATTTACAGCCAAAAGAAACCAAGCCTCGTTACTTTTAGCTAGTTACTAAAAATCTCTCCTTTTACTTTTCTGCACTGTCTAGTGATTTCAATAAATTCAAGATAGAATTCCAGCCTATTCCCTTAGGATTCGACCCCAACCTTTATTGGATTACTAAATTTAACAGCGACCGCTTCACCATTCAATTGGAGGTGTATTTTGAGCATTATCAAATTTTGTCACTGTTGTTGAGGAATACGGTATTGAAATTCTTTATTGAAGTTGTTAGAGTTATCAGGATTATTTTTCTTCTCTTTTGTTTGTTTTGTGACCTACTCTTCTTGAGATAACAACCTAGACAAATGAAGTATTGAGTAGTGTTGACTCTTTATTTATTGATTGTTTTTCTTTTAATAGGGTGCACTATTGCAAAAGTATGGTAAATATAGTGTATGAGCTAAAGAATAGCCTGTTAGAAATAGTAACAGACCTTCTCCACAATAATCACAAGCTTATTAAAGAAGATGACAGGTTTGGCTTAGATATTTACTACCACTAGAAGAGTTGAATGCAAATTATGCTGCTTGGAATGCCCAACAACTTAGTTATGGGTTGTGAGACAGAAAGAATTCTAAAAATCCAACTTGAGTAGCTAAAACTGAAGGAGTCTGAAATTAATCATGCTCTTATGGATAGTATCACACTTAAGGAGAGCGTACTAGAATTATGTGGAAATGTAAAAAGGGATGGAATTCCTGAGTTGGGGCATATTGAACATTATTCGAAGTATTTTTCCACATTGTGTTTTGATAATCAAATCTTGATCGAGCCATCCAATCCTGAATAAGAGTGCAATAAGGAGGAAACATATATCTATATTCTTGAATTTGATATTCCAGAATCAAAGAATTACATTCCTCACATAAGGGCCAAGAAGTTTAACATGTCACATCTATTTCTTGGGTTCTTTATTTTTCTACCTCTTCCCCATGAGCATAATAGGAGATCAGAAAAAACTTTATAGGTATAGTTTATAAGTTCAAACTGGAAAGAGAAAATAGGAGGAAAACTTTTAGGCTACCTTGATGAAGTTTGATCAATCAAGGTACCCATGGGCTTGTTGGGAAAGTCTGAGTACCCAACCAAGTCTCGTTATGCCACGACGTAAAATCAGGCATTCATGGAAGGCAACCTAAGGTATTTTGTTATTTGTATTTGTGTTACGTGCTTGACATCAGATCTCCGCACCTATGATTCCACAAGTATGTTCCTAAATCTCTTGTTTAGTAGTGGTTTGATGAATTGGGGATAATGCATGATATTAAGTTGGGTGTGGGGCTTCTTGTGGGTCTTAATGTCCTTTTGGGATTTTTGTTGTCGTGTCTTTTTTACCTGGAGTCTTGTTCCTAGTAGATCTGATATGTTTTGGTGTATTATGTTTTGTTTCATGATTGTTTGTTTTTAGCTAGAAGAAAATAGGGCAGGTGACATATTTTTGTTGATTTGTGAGATACATTGTTATACCTCTCCAATTGTCTGCTTTTGAATTGTGCTCATGTATATATGTGTGACTATTATGAATCTTGTCATGGAATTAGAATTAGAAACATGATAATTATTGCTAACAATTGCATGAACCTAATTGGTAGTATCTTGTGATGTAGCTATGTTCTATGTGTGTGTGATATACTACTTAGTTCCTTTTGTATGTTGAATTCATAACTTGCCTAGTAAACCTTGCCCAGGTTGAACGATATTTAATTAGGACAGGAGCATAGGCCATTTCGATTTTAGTCCACTTTTAGCCTAAATGACCTTTCATGTGTAAATTATATCCCTTGATCCCGATTTTTAGTCTGAATACCTATTTTTCTTGTTAGACCTTTCACCTTCCCATTTATGTTATAATGAACCTGTTTTGGCCCTGGTCCTTCTTGGACATTGGGCACTTCAACTGACGCAAATTACTTAAGTTTTTGGTGGATATCATAGGGGTATGCAATGTAAAGTTGGTGTGAAGAAAGGTAAAACAAGAGGAAAAAACTAGGGTTGGGTGTAGAAGAAAAGAAAAGAAAGAGAAAAAGAAAAGAAAAAGAAAAGAAAAATTATGAAAAATAAAGAATAAAGAAACCATACCCAACCTAAATGTTCATAAAGAATAAAAAGGGATAAATAAGGGTAAAATAAAAGAAAATTGGTTAATAAGTGAGACCCCAAAGTTAGTGTAGTGCCAAGGAGGCTTAGTCACTTAAAAATTCCATATGCATCATACCAGGCCCAAGCCTATATTACAAGACTAGAAAAGTCCTATAGAGATCCTAACTTGTTTGTCTGAAAGCTGAGGTAAAGAAAATATGGGCAAGTCTATGGTATTTGACATAAATTGATTGGAACTTATTTTGTGAGTATGAGTGTCTCATGATTGTCCCTGCATCGACCTGCTTGATTTCATATATGAGTGAGTGGGACTTTTTTATTGTGAAGGAACGTGGGTTGTATTGCTAGCTGCTTATTTGTTTGGGTAGTGTAACTTGTATATATATATGGTTGTTTATTGTTAATGTAATGCCATAGCTTCATTCCTTTGTGTCAGATTATTGTGCATCATTAATACACACAGCTGGGTTTTAAAGTATTAAACTTGGAGAGGGTAAATATTTTAAGCTAAAAGCGATAATTGACTGCCATAGGTATCTTAGGTTTCTCTTGGTTAAGCATCGTCGTATTATTTTGTTATGTTTTGTTGCCTGAGGACATGCAATATTCTAAGTTGAAGATGTTGATATGCTATGAATATATAGCACTTACGATACTTAAAACTATAAGAATAAGCATGCACTTAAGTCTATTTTGTTGGATTTGAGGAGTTTTTGGAGTGTTTTGCAGAAAAGTAGGTTTGGATGCCAAATTCGAGAAAAAGATGAAATGTGGTGTTTTTGGCTACTTTTTGGTGCAATTATGAATGTTTGGGATAATTTACAGCTTGTTTTTGGTCAAAGCATGTTCGATAATTGAAGAAGAGCAAAAAATATGACTCCTGACACTTACTAAGTCAACATGTGGACCGCAAATAGGACCTATGGACCGTATTTAGGCTAAGCAAGTGCAGAAGTCCAAAATCTCAAGAGATGAACTTGCAGGATGTTTTCACCGGCTACCTGTACTCTATACCGGTGCCTAGGGCCAGGACCACAAGTACTACCTGCGCCCAAGGTCAGAGCGCAGGTAAAGACCAGAAGTGTATCCCGACAACTGAAAGTGCTTCAGTAATTTGGCCATAAATTTTCATCTCGATATTGGATTAAGGAAAAATTGGTATCATTGGAAAGTTAATTCAATTATATATATATTGGAGTGGACTTACCAAACCACATTTCTTCTATTTCATTTGGGATTTGATTTTAGGGTTTCCATGTATCCTAATTACACTCCTATGAGGCTTTTAAGTCCTATTATGTATGGGTAATTAAGTTTTCCTATTTTATTCAGGATTTGAACTCTAGAGTTTCTTGTAATCTATTATTACCCTTTGGATTTACTTATTTTGATCTATTTATTGACATTATTCAGACATATATGTTCACATATTGATTGGTTGAGAAGGAGGCCCATTTGGGACCAAGTTCTCAAACATATTGTTGTTCTTGGTTTGTTATTGAATTTAACACTTTGATAATTATTCTTTCATTATTGTGAGATTGATTTTGTAATTTTTTCTGTGGATTCCATGATTGATCTCATAACTATGAGCGACTAATTCCCTTGACTAGGTTGTGGGAACCCTGGAGGATTAATGAAGTAGAGAAAGTGTCAAGTCATTCTAGATAGAGATTTTTGCTTATATTGGGTTTTCTTTGTTCTTATTAATTTACTAGATGGTGGCCAACATTAAGATCCCTCCTAGATTATTGCTACATACTCCGAAAGAGGATAGGTGACTAGGAAAATAAGATAACAACAGTGATTTGAGAGTTAATTTTCGATCCATTTCAGAAAATGGAATATAGTGAATGACCGTTAGCATTTATATAATAACTAGAGACTAAAAAGGTAATATTTAACTGGGATTAAGATAAGGGTTAGTAAAGCGACAACCTGAGACTTAAAATATAAAGGATGAAATCTATCAGCACAACAAAAGACTGTTGATAGTATATAACTTATCGATTATGCATGCAAGACATTGGAATAGTTTGACAGTGCACGATAAGTCTACTGAGTTGAGAAGCCATGGGGAACACAAACCTAGTGTTTGGCTTAGATTGTTTACAACCAAAAGCAACCAAGCCTCGTTACTTTTAGTTAGTTACTACAAATCCCCCCTTTTTACTTTTCTGTGCTTCCTTGTGATTTCAAAAAATTTGAGACAAACTTTTTTCCTAATCCCTTGGGATTTGACCCCAACCCTCATTAGGTTACTATATTTGACAGTGACGGCTTCACCCTTTAATTGGAGGTATATTTTGAGCATTGTCAAATTTTGGCTTCGTTGTCAGAGAATATGGTGGTGTCTCAAAATTTTTTATTGAAGTTGCTGGAATTATCGAGTTTTATTTTCTATTTTTTTTTGTTTTGTGACCTACTCTGCTTGAGAAGACAACCTGGCCAGAGAAAGTGTTGAGTGATGATGATTCCTTATTTAGTGATCCTTTTCCTTTTGATAGGGTGCATTATTGCAGGAATGTGGAAAATATAGTGTGTGCACAATAGCCTATTGGAAAAAATAACACTCCTTGTCCACAACAATCATAAGCTTATTCAAAAGGTCGATTGGTTTGGTTATGGTATTTAGTACCTACAAATGAAGTTGAATGCAAATGCTGCTGCATGGAATGCCCAAAATATTAGTTATGGTTGATAAGAGACTAAAAGAATTCTTAAAATCAAACTTGAAGAGCTAAAATTGGAGGAGTCTGAAATTACTCATGCTCTTATGAGCAGTGTCACACATAAGAAAAGGATACTAGAATTATGTGGGGATGTAAAAAAGGATGCAATTCCTGAGTTGGGGCATATTGTACCTCATTCAAAGCATTTTTCCATACTGTGTTTGGATACTCATGTCTTGATCGATCCATCCAAGACTGAAGAAGAGTGCAAGAAAGAGGAAACATATGTCTATATTCTTGAATTTCATATGCCAGAATCAAAGAATTACATTGCTCACATAAGGTCCAAGAAGTACAATATTCCACATCTTTTTCTTGGGTTCTTTATTTTTCTACCTCCGCCCCGTGAGCATTATAGAAAATCAGAAAAACAATTAGGGGTTTTGTTTACAAGTTCAAAGTGGAAAGAGAAAATTAGATGAAAAAGTTTGTCTACCTTGATAAAGTTTGGGTAATCAAGTTACCCATGGGCTTGTTGGGAAAGTCCGAGTACCTAACCAAGTCCCATCATGCTACGATGTGTAATCAGGAACTTCTTGAGATAAAACCCAAGATATTTGGTTGTTTATATTCATGTTACATGATTGACAACAGATCTCTGCACATATGGTGCCACAAGTATGTTACTAATTCTCTTATTTTGTAGTGGTTTGATGCATTGGGGACAATGCATGATTTTAAGTTGGGGGTAGGGCTGCTTATGGGTCTTGATGTCCTTTTGGGGTTTTTGTTATAGTTCTTCTTTTCCCTGGAGTATTGTTCCTAGTAGAGTCGACATGTTTAGGTGTATTGTGTTTTATTTTTATATTTTATGGTTAACTAGGAGAAAAATAAGTATCTAGGGAAGTTGACTTATTTTTGTTGATTTTTGAGATAAATAATAATACCTCTCCAATTACATATTTTTAATTGTGTGCATATATATATGTATGTGACTATTGTGAATCTTGTTATGGCATTTGAACTAGGAATATGATAATCATCGCTAACAATTGCATAAACCGGATAGGTAGTAGCTTGTGATGTAACTCTATTCCATATGTTTGCAAAACTACTTAGTTCCCATTGTATGTTGAATTCAGAACTTGACTGGTTAGTCTTGCCTAGGTTGAAGCTTATTCAGTTTGGACAGGATCATAGGTCATTTTGATTTTAGTCCACTTTTAGCTAAATGACCTTCCATGTGTGAATTATATCCCTTGATCCCAATTTTGAGCCTGAATGCCTATTTTTCTTGTTACACCTTTCACCATCCCATTTGTGTTACAATGAACCTATTTTGGCCGTGGTCCTTCCTTGGACATTGTGCACCTTAACTGAGGCAAATCGCTTAAGTTGAGGGTGGCTATCATAGGGGTACGTATTGTAAAGTGGGTGTAAAAAAGGGTAAAATAAGAGAAAAAAAGTAGGTTTGGGTGTGAAAGCAAAAAAAAGACAAACAAAAGAAAATTGTGAAAAAAAAAATAAAGAAACCACACCCAACCTTAATGTGCATAAAGAATAGAAATGGAGAAATAAGGTTGGTATAAAAGGAAATTAGTTAAAAAATGAGACCCCAAAGTTAGTGCAGTGCCAAGGAGGCTTAGTCACTTTAAAAGTCCATATGTATCATACCAGCCCCAAGCCTACATTACAAGCCGAGAAAAGTCTTATAGAGATCCTAACTTGACTCTCTGAAAGCTAAGGTAAAGAAAATAAAGGAAAGCCTATGGTATTTGACATGCATTAATTAGAACTTTTGTGAGTGTGAGTGTCTTATGACCGTCCCTGCACCGACATACTTGATTTCATATATGAGTGAGTGGGACTTCTTTACTATGAGGGCACATGGGTTGTATTGCTAGCTGCTTACTTGTTTGGGTAGCGTAACTTGTATATATGGATGGTTGTTTGTTGCTAATGTAATGCCATATCTTCATTACTTTGTGTCACATTGTCGTGCTTTATTAATACACACTGTTGGGTTTTATAGTATTAAACTTTGAGAGGGTAAGGATTTTGAGCTAAAATTGAAGATTTACTGCCATAGGTATCTTTGGTTTCACTTGGTTACGAATCGTCGTATTGTTTTGTTATGTTTTGTTTCCTGAGGACACGCAACATTTTAAGTTGAGGGTTTTGATGTGTTATGAATATATAGCACTTACAATGCTTAAAACTATGACGATATGCATGTACTTAAGTCTATTTTGTTGGATTTGAGGGAGTGTTTTGGATGCTAAATAGAGAAAAAGATGAAAATGATGTTTTTGGCTACTTTTTGGTGCATTTATGGATATTCGGGATAATTTCCAACTTGTTCTTGATCAAAGAATGTTTGAGAATTGAAGAAAATCTAAAAAGGTGACTCCCAGCACTTACTAAGTCAACATATGGACCGCAAATAGGACCTATAGACCACACGTAGGCAAAGCAAGTGCCAGAAGTCAAAAATACCAAAAGCTAAACTTGCAGGATATTTTCCACCGCTACCATTTCCCTAGACCTTCGCCCAGTATCAGGACTACAGGTACTACCTTCGCTCAAGGTCAGAGCGTAGGTACAGACCGTCAGTTCATCCCGACAACTGACAATGCTTTTGGCCATAACTTTTCACCCCTCTATTGGACTAAGGCAAAATTGGTATTGTTAGAAAGCTAATACAGTAATCTATCAATTGGATTGTACGTCCCAAACCACTTTTCTCCTATTTTATTTAGGATTTGGTTCTAGGGTTTCCATGAATGCCAATTACACTTTTAAGAGGCTTTTAAGTCCTATTATGTATGGATAATTAAGTTTTCCTATTTTATTTAGGATTTGAACTCTAGGGTTTCTTGTAATCTATAAATACCCTTTGGATTTGTTTATTTTATTCTATTCATTAACATTATTCAGACATATACATTCACATATTGATTGATCCAGAAGGAGGCCCCTTGGGTGCCAAGTTCTCAAACATCTTCTTGTTCTTTGTTTGTTGTTCAATGTAAGACTTTGGGATTTATTATTTCATTATTGTGAGTTTGATTTTTTAATTTTGTTTGTGGATTCCATGATTGATCTTATAACTATGAGCAGCTAATTCCCGTAGCTAGGGTTGTTGGAACCCTGGCAGATTAACAAAGTAGAAGAAGTTCCAAGTCATTCTAGGTAAATATTGTTGCATGTATTGGGTTTTCTTTAATCCTATTAATTTCCTAATGTAATACCCTAAACTTTCCTTAAGTCTAAATTATATCTCTATAAGATTAAGAAATAACTTCCAAAGTGAGTAGTGCTTAAATCAATTAGAGTTTTCCTCATTTTGACTTTTTATCGTGTGGGAAATTAAATTAGCATTCCAACAATACCGATTTCGTCCAAACCCAGTATCGAAGTGAGAAGTTATGGCCATTTTATTGAGAGCTGTCAGAACCGCCCAGGTGCAATGTGCAGGTTGACGAACCTTCGAGCTTGCGACAAACCGCCGCTCGAGCCATCGTAACCAAGGAAGTAAGCATATCCACTGGCCAAGTGCGATGGTCAGGCCGAAGGACCGTCCAGCTTGCGATGGACCGTTACTCAAGCCATCGCTACTAAGGTTGTGAGCCCTTATTCTGGTCCAAGTGCAAAGGTCGGACCGACGGACCATCAATCCAACAATGGACCATCGCACAAGCCATCGCAGATCACGTTTAGCATTTCAAAGCCATTTTTAAAAGGGCTTTTTTGGTCTTTTTCCACACTGTTTAACACCTGGATATATCAAAATGAAACATAGAACTTCAGAATCATCGAAAGCATAAGAACTAGGGTTTTCTCTCAAGATTAACCCTCAAGAGAAAATCCAAATCTTACTCTAAGAACCTTAATATTCCACCATAATTTCTACAAACTGAGTTAAGATTCAAAGTTTCCAAGTCAAAAACTTCAATAACCCTTACTCAAGAGTATGAAAAAGAGTCTCAAGCAAGCTTGTTCATCTACAAGTCATAATCTAAGGTATGTGGGGTTTGAACAAGGACACTCCTTTCGTCCTTATGCCCAAAAGTTGTTTTAATTACAAAGATATATGGTTTTACATGTTTTCTTATGAAACTAAAGTGTGGGTTTATTCCCTATGTTATTATTTATTGAGATTATGATGGTTTCAATGTTTTAGAAATTGAAGTACATGAGTATGTTGAGATTATAATGCATATTACTGAATATTTCCATATTTCTATATGATTTATGATCTTTATGATATTGAGTATGAATTTTGATGCGTCTTAACGTGAGATTGATATATGGGTTATTAAGCCCTATTTGAGATTGTAATTTTAAGAAATTTTGTGCTATAAGCACCCATGATTTGAGTATTTTGAGATTATTGAGAAAGTTTTGACCTTAACGGTCATAGTAGCTTTGAAATCCACTTTTCTAAATGAGATTACAGATTTTATAGTTTGGTTCCTTATGAACCACAAAATTATTTTAAAGTGGATTTCCATGTGATGAGCGTAGCTAACTAAAGGGAGTAGTATTTAGCATCGATTTGGGTAAGTTACTACGGTTTCATACCCCAAAACTACGTGCCACCATAGGATTGAGATTTATAGGCTTGAGGCCGAGATAGTGATCACTGAGTTGAGGTTATACTCCCTGTCAAGAGTATGACGCCTCTTCCCAACGTGAGGTTTCTTCCTTAGGAGGACAATACATTGAACTCTATGTAGCTCACATGGTGTATGTTGGTTAAGAGAACCTCCCTAATAGCAAGATTTTTCAGAGTAGTTTCTTAAAGTAAAATTTTCCCAAGAAGAAAGTAGTGTTCCCTATTAGTAAGAGTAAGTCAGTTTCTAAAGTAAAGTATGTTCCTTGAGATGAGATTTATACTATGTGTTTCCATTAATCATAATTTATGAGATATACATTTTGAGATTATTCGAGCTATGTGAGTCAGTTATATTAGCATTCATGTTTTCTGTAAAGATTGATGATATTATTATTTTATGTATCGTATATACCCCCATATACCCAGTACATCCTTAAAGTATTGATCCACATATACGTCTGTGTGCTACATTTCTCATAATATAGGTTCAGGTGCTCAATCTCAGCAGTGTCGGTGATCTTTGAGTACCTTGATCTACACTTCCATAGTTGGTGATTCCTCATGGTCCGAGGACCTATTTTCCCTGATTTCAGTCTTCATAGTAGTTGGGTTATTTATTTTTAGTTGAGTATGAGTCTGTTGGGGATCTATCCCAATGGCTCTCTAGTTCTTGAGTAGTAGAGGCTTTGTCAGACTAGACTATCAGTGGTGTTTTAGACTTTTCAGCATGTTGCTATTCAGACAGTATTCTTTTGTTATTTCAGTTGAGATATTTTATGACAGTGCCATTCTTTTACTTTACACATCTTAAAAGTAAGTATTAGAAGTAGTAACAGGCTCAAAGGGTTAGCTTAGGACTACTTGTAGCCTTAAGCACCGTATGACATCTCGAAATGAGATTTTGGGGCGTTACACCTAACATGTGCCCAACGTTATTATCCCACCAAGATTATTGCTACTTACTCCGAAAGAGGAGTGGTGACAAGAAAAAAACCACAACAGTAATTTGAGAGTTAATTGTTGATTCATTGCGCATAATGAAATATAGTAGATGACCGTTAGCTTTCATCTAATAACTTAAGACTCAAAAAGTAATAGTTAACTGGGATCAAGATAAGGGTTAGTAAGGCGACATCCTAAGACTCAAAAGTTAAATGGTGAAATCTGTCAGCTCATCTAAAAGACTGTTGATGGTACATCACTTATCTATTCTACATGCAAGAATATTCTTACCATACATATTCTTATAATATCCCCTGAAACAAATTTGGCTTCATTACACTCTTAAAATAATGTACAAAGTGGAATAGGCAGTAAAAACATATAACATTTAATTTGGTGGCTCACCACTACACCCCTTGTTCTATATTTCAATATAAACTACTCATGTCATTCCCAATATCAGCCCGACAGTCCCCAACATATACACATAAAATAGTCCATAAAATAACCCCAAATTTCCTTTATCGTAGCAACCAAAAATTGAACTCATCATTCCTTGAGTTCTTGATAATAACACATCCATAATTCTTTACCCAAACTCATACATAAGGAGGATAAAATTGGGCAGTCACCTTACCTCAATTTTCTATAACTTATCCTTTTAACTTGAACTCTTTAAAAATTTAAACTTTCTTTCACACTTAAAACCAAAGAAGAAAAGAGAAGTCTCTTAATAACAAAGAATAGTGAGCAGTTATCTTGTTTTATATTCTGCCTTGTATTCATAATTAAGCATGAACAACATGTTATTATAATCTTCTAGGGAGAATTAAGCTAAACCATAAGTGTTTTCACTTACCTTGGCTTGCAAAGATAAGGGTTTTTAAAGAATCCTAGAAGAAGAATTAGGTTGCTCCTTGTTCTTCTAGAGAAAAGTAGAGAGAACTTATGGAATATGATCCTTTTTTGTGACTTTGGATTGAAGGACATGACCAAAAACTTGGCCTTATAACGTCCCTATTTTGGTTATATGTTTAGTTGCATTTTGGACCTCAAATTTATTAAATTGGTCTAAGTAGGAAATGTACCCACTTAAGGAGTTCAAGCTACTCAAAAGGTCAAAGTAGATGATACACCTACTTATTGATTCTTTGTTGGGATTAATTAAATTAAGCTCTAGTAGATTTAAGTGTTGGGCCCTTTCTTCATTTTTTTTTCTCTGTTACAAAATTTGGGCCCGAATGAGTACATTATAAAAGGCCCATATTAGATCCATAGCCTTGGGTCCATTAACTTGGTCTATATAGCTCAAGTAGGTGACTTACCTTCTAGCTTAATTAAGTCAGGCAAGCACCTCAATATTTTATCCCAATTTCATTTCTTAATCCCTTTAATCTAACTTACAACTTGTGTACGCTTGGTCACTTTAAACTTTCGATTCAAACACAATCTTAGGATCTCAAGTTAAGAAGTTGTATCGACATTAACTTTGTCATGTAACATTAATCATATGGGCAGTATCTAGAAACCCATTTACACCATCAATACCTGTAAAACAAATCTAGTTCATTACCTATATCACAATTCTATATCAAGGTTTATATAAGTATAACAAATACACACAAAATGTAGGCTGTTACATTTATGGTATTGATGTGTGAGCAGATGCTAAAATATTTGAGGATTTTAACTAAGAATAATTACAAAGTCTTAAGCAACTTTTTTTGTTTTTTATTGTTTTATCTTTGATTTTGCAGTGGAAGTCAAGATGCAAGAGAACCAAAAATGATGGACGTAAAAGAGTTGAAATCTAAATCAAATAGAAGAGAAGTGTGGCAGACGACATTCCTGATAAGTCATCAGCACTCTGATAAGTTATTAGGTTTATCATCAACCTTAAACAGTGAATGGGATTAAGCTGGAAGAAGTGTTGACAACATGTGATAAGCTTTTAGAGTTGTGATAAGCTGTCAAGATCGTCGTTAGCCTACGGCAGAACATAAAAGCTGAAGTAAATCATCGATAAGATTTGTGATAAGTTATCAAGGATTTAATAAGCCGTCACACTTCATCATCAGCCTAAGGAAGCGAATGTCAAAAACAAAGAGGAGCTGATGACATCTGTGATATATCGTCATACTCCTATAAGGCATCACAAAATGTCGTCACCTGTCTGAGAAATTACTAAACTCTATGATTTTTTTCCATAATTAGGATGAATTATCTAAAGCATATGTTAGGGTTTTCTAATTATAAAAGGAGGATGAACATATCGGAAGGAGATATATATCGGCTGGTACTCGACATTATGGACTTGAACTTCATGTGTTTGCTCTCTAGTTTTAGATACAAGTTTATAATTAACTTTGAAGAGATTATCATCAATATTTTGGGATTTCTAATTTGATCTAATGTGAGAAACACTCATTGCTATTCATTTTACTGTAAGTTCATCTTTCAAATTATGAATTCAACTTGTTGTATCGATTATTACATTATGAGTGACTAAATCCCTTTATCTCGAATTATGGGATCTTTGGGTTAGGTCTTGGTAAGTTGTTAAGTGTTCAAGATTCTAAAAGTAATAGAAATCCTTGATAATTTCGAGGTTTTAATTATTGTCTATTGGTTGCAAATGATAGATAGCACCTGCTTTGATTTGCTTAAGATAAGAAATCAACTATAGTAGGAAGTAAATTATTGATAGGGACTTGGAAGCTACTAACCTTCTATTTAATAATTGACGTTGTAACAAGGTTAATTAACCTGAGGTGAAGTCTGGTTAGTGAATATAAATTCCTTAAGTCCGAAAGGATTAGGTAATTAAATGCTTAAGTAGGTCGAGAGACATTTAGGCATAACTTTGATAAATACAATCTGTTGTTCCTACATATCATGAGAATCTTGAATCACTATTAGCATCTGTCAAGTATCAAAAACCATAGTGAACATAATTCTGGTTTTCCATAAACTCTTGATTACAGACACTGAAACTAAAGAGACCAACAATTATTTGCTAATCTCTAAAACCCTTATTTTATCTTTTCGTGTCAGTTGTTTGAATTCAACTTGTAGCTATAGTTTTAAATTAGTTTAATCTCCACTCACATTATTCCCTGTGGATTTGACCCCAACTCCAAAAGTTGGGTAAATATATATTGACGACCACCTTGCACTAAATTAACGTGTAAGTTGAGCGTTATAAAAAATGGCGTCGTTGCTGGGGAACAATTTGGCGTATTGAGTTGGTTTGGAATTTTATTTTACTTGCTTGAATTCAAAATTCTAAATATTTGTTTAGTTTATTTTTTATTTTCTTTTATTTTTATCACACCTTTCTTGAGATGTCATCCTGGATAGATAGTTTTTTGAGTGATTATGATTCTTGTGATGATTATTGTTATTATTATGGGGGACCTTATTTTGAGGCTTGCTGTCCAGATTTACCTGGAAGTGCATAGACTGGACCTTCACAATATGATGCAGATACTGTCCTACTTACTGTAACTTGGTGTTTGGCTTGTGGTCAAAGTGATCATACTGAAAATATATGTCCTGTCACGATTCAAGCAAACAAATTGATGAAACGAATTTTGGAGAATCAAGAACAGCTGTGGGAAGAGCTAAAGGAGTTAAAACTCTCACCATGTTTACAGTAGCTAAACAAAGAAGAATATGAGGAGGACATTAGCCAATTTGAGGTGAAAACTTAAGAATTGCAATCACTCAATTGTCATCTTAATCTTTAGACTAACATTGAGAAGGTGAATAAAAATAATTGTGTAGTAGATAGTGTAAATTTTAAATTAGAATTAGTTGGGCCTCACTCGAATCATTTTTTCACATTATGTTTAGATGATACTTGTCTGTAGAATCATCTAAAATAGTGGAAGAGTGTAAAGATGAGGAACAAGAATCCTATATTCATTATTTTACACTTAATAAGCAACATATACCTCACTTTAAGGTCAAGTGGTTTACCACGCTCAATCCATTACTCGACTTCTTAATTTTTGTATCACCCCTTATGATCGAGGCAAGAAGATGGACTCTAAGTTGGGGGTGAAATTCATATCCTCAAGGTAGAGGAAAAAGCTGAGTTGAATCATGCCACGACATTAAATTAGGCACTTCTTGTGAGGAAACCCAAGGTATTTTGTTATTTGTATTTGTATTATGTGATTGGCATCAGATCTTCGCACCCATGGTGCCAAAGGTATGTTTCTAACTCTTTTATCTTGGTTTGACGCATTGGGGACATTGCATGATTTTAAGTTGAGGGTGGATATACTTGTGGGTGTTGATGTCCTCTTGGGTTTTTTGTTGTCGTGCCTCTTTTCCTTAGAGTCTTGTTCCTAGTAGATCCGGCATGTTTAGGTGTATTGTGATTTGTTGTAAAATATTGTAGTTGACTAGGAGAAATACAAGTACCTTAGGCAGTTAATATGTTTTTGTTGATTTTTTAACACCTCTCCAATGGTCTATTTTATAACTGTGTGATATGCATATATTTGTAACCACTGTGCATCTTATTATGGAATTAGTACTAGTGACATGATAACCATTGCTAAACAATTGCATGAACCGAATGGGTAGTAGCTTGTGATGTACCTTTGTGCCATGTGTGTGAGGTACTACCTAGTTCCCGTTGTGTGTTAAATCCAGAACTTTCCCAGTTGGTCTTGCCTTGGTTGTAGGATAGCGGTTAGGAAAGGATCATAGGTCGTTGTTGATATTAGTCCACTTTTAGCCTAAATGACCTTTCATGTGTAAATAATATACCTTGATCCTGATTTTGAGCCTGAATGCCTATTCTTTTTATTATACCTATCACCTTCCCATTTGTATCATAATGAACCTGTTTTGCCCCTGGTCCTCTTTGGACATTGTGCACTTTAACTTAGGCAAATAGACTAAGTTGAGAGAGGCTACCATAGGGGTGCATTATGTAAAATGAGTATGAAGAAAAGTAGAATAAAAAGATGGGTGCGGTGGAAAAGAGAAAGAAAAGAAAAGTTGTGAAAAAAAGAAGTGATTGTAGAAAAGAACAACACCCATCCTGAATAAGTATGATCAAGAAAAAAGAAGAATAGAAAAAGGTTAATGAGTAAAACCCCAAAAGATAGTGTAGTTTCAAAGAGGCTTAGTCACTTTAAATATCATCGAGTATCATACCATCCCCTAGCCTACATTACAAGCCTAAGAGAAGACCTATAGTGATCCTAGTTGACCTGTCTGAAAGTCTTGGTAATGAAGATAAGTGCAAGCCTATGGTATTCAACATACATTGATTGGAACTTCATTCTGAGAGTGAGTGTATGGTGATTGTCCCCATGGTTAACATATGTAATGTCTGATATAAGTGAAGTGGGACTTCTTTGTAGTGAGGGAACACTAGTTACGTTGCTAGTTGCTAACTTGTTTGGATAGTGTAAACTTGATACATGCATGGTTTTTGTTGCTGAATTGATGCCATATCTTGATTGTGTGTCCCATTGTTGTTCTTCAGTAGCATACATAGTTGATATGGAATTAATTGACCTTGGAGAAGGTAAAGATGGTTTTGAGAAAATATAGATGATTGACTGCCAAATGTATCCTTTTGGTTGTGTTTTAGTTGCTTGAGGACAAGCAATTGTTTTAAGTTGAGGGTATTGATGTATGAGTAGATGCTAACACATTTGAGGCTTTTAACTAAGAATAATTGTAAAGTCTTAAGCAACTTTTGTCATTTTTGATTATTTTACCTTTAATTTTGCAGTGGAAGTCAAGATGCAAGAGAACTAACAATGATGGAAGTAAAAGAGTTGAAATATGAAGAAAATAGAAGATAAGTGAGGCTGACGACATTCCTGATAAGTCGTCAGCACTCTGATAAGTTATCAGATTCATCATCAGCCTTAAACAAAGAATGAGATTCAGCTGGAAAAAGTGATGATGGCATGCGATAAGCCATCAGAGTTGTGATAAGTCGTCAAGATCGTCTTTGGCCCACGACAGAACATGAGAGCTGAAGTAAATCATCGACGACATATTTGATAAGTCATCAAAGATCTGATAAGCCATCATGCTTCATCGTCAGCCTAAGGCAGTGAATGTCAAAAGCAAAGAGGAGCTAACGACATCTATGATATGTCATCAGACTATTGATAAGGCGTCACAAAATGTCATCACCTATTTGAGAAATTACTGAACTCTGTGATTTTGTTTTCATAATCAGGATGAAGTATTTAAAGCATATGTTAGGGTTTTCTAATTATAAAAGAAGGCTAAACATATCGGGAGGATATATATATCGGTTGGTACTCAACATTTTGGACTAAAACTTCACGTGTCTACTCTCTAGTTTTGTATACAAGTTTACAATAAACTTTGAAGAGATTATCATGAATATTTAGGGATTTCTACTTTGATCAAATCTGAGAAACACTCGTTGCTATTCATCTTGCTGTAAGTTCATCATTCATATTATGAACTCAACTTGTTGTATCGATTATTACATTATAAGTGGATAAATCCCTTTAACCCGAATTATGGGATCTATGGGTTAGGTCTTGGTAAGTTGCTAAGTGTTCAAGATTCTAAAGGTTATAGGACTACTTGATAATTTCAAGGTTTTAATTATTGTCTATTATTTGCAAATGATAGATAGCACCTTCTTTGATTTGCTTGAGATAAGAAATCAACTATAGTAGGAAGTGAATTATTGATAGGGACTTGGAAGCTACCAACCTTCCATTTAATAATTGATGTTGTAACAAGGTTAATTAACCTGAGGTGAATTCTGGTTAGCGAATACAAATTCCCTAAGTTTGAGAGGATTAGGTAATTAAATTCTTAAGTAGGTCGAGATACATTTAGGCATAACTTCGATAAAGACAATTTGTTATTCCTACCTATCGTTAGAATCTTGCATCACTATTAGCATCTGTCAAGTACCAAAACCCATAGTGAACATAATTCTGGCTTTCCATAAACTCTTGATTACAAACACTAAAACTAAAGTGACCAACAATTATTTGCTAATCTCCAAAACCCATATTTTATCTTTTCGTGCCAGTTGTTTGATTTTAACTTGTAGCTGTAGTTTCAAATTAGTTTAACGTCCACTCACTTTGTTTCCTATGGATTCGACCCCGACTCCAAAAGTTGTGTAAATATATTGACGATGACCACCTTGCACTAAATTAACATGTAAGTTGAGCGTTATCAGGTATATTCATGATGCTTCTTCACAAGAATATGATATTCATTAAATAAACACAACTTAAAGTTTAGGGTTGAGTAGCCTCTACGAACCCTAAAATTATTGGGTCCATTTTGTAGAGTTGATGTGCTATAGAAATATAGAACTTTCAATGCTTAAAATAAAGAAAATATGTAAGTTTCTGAGACCTTTTTGTTAAATATGATCCATTTTGTGTATGTTTTGCCGAAAACAATGATTTGAATGATAAGTTTGTGAAAATGGTGAAAAATGTGTTTTTGGCCACTTTTAGAGCGATTATGGATGATTGGCATATTTTTCGGCTTGGTCGTGAAAACTTACTTTAGGCACCTACTAAGTCAAATACGGACCACATGTTGACCTATGGACCATAGGTAGACAAAATGGGTACCATAAAGTCAAAAAACTGGAGAGTCAACTTGTAGAAAATTCCCATTTAGTCCTTGCGGTTGGTGCCTGCGCCCAAGGCACAACCTGCGGTCAGAACCAACCCGCAAGTACAGGGAGCGGGTGGCCACCGACACTGATTTCTCCTATTCTATTTGGGTTTAGTTATTAGTGCTTTCTCTTGTACTATAAATACCCTTTATGTACTTTTTATTAGAGGTTGGCCACTTTTAACACCTAGAAACATATTTTTGATTTCAAGATCCATCTTTGATCTTAGAATTTTAGTGTTAAGACTTTGCTTGATTATTCAGTTTATACTTGTAGGTTTCTTTCATCTAATCATTGTGATTTTATCTTTGCTTTCCAATATGAATGTCACTGATCTCTTCACAATCATGAGCAGCTAAAACCCATAGCTAGAGTTGGGTAACCCCTGCCAGATTGACGAAGTGGGAAAATGTGATTGTTGACGGGAAACTAGTACCTATGAAATACGTTGATTTATCTTGGATATGATTGATTTCTTAATGGGTGTACACATTAGGATCCCACATAAATATTGCTACTTACTAAAACAAATGGGTAGTAACTAGTAAAAGATAAAGACAACAATAATTTGGGGCGTTAATAGCTGATATATTACATCACAATGGTATATACGAATGACTATTAGCCTTCATCTAATAACGTAAGACTCAAAAGGTCATAGTTAACTGGTACCAATGTAAGGGTTAGTAAAGCGACATCCTCAGACTCACTAGGTAAATGGTGAAATCCTTTCGCTGGTCCAAATGACTGTAGGAGGTACATAACTTATCGGTTCTGCATGCAGGGTATTAATTTGGTTTAACAATGCACATAAACCTATGGAGTTGAGATGCCAAGGGAACACACGATCCTAGTGTTAACTTACGACTGATTTTCAACCAAGTTAATACCATTCTATGTTTGTGACTACTACAAACAAATCCCCCCATTTATTTTTCTCTTTTGCCCTTAGACTGTAACTACTAAAATCTGTCAAACCACGTGTTTCTTTGCAATTCGACCCCAACCTTAGTTTGGTTACTATGTCTTGACATTGACCATACCATCCTCTAAAATGAGGTGTTTCTTGGCTTCATCAAGAAATTAGCGTCGTTGTCGGGGAACATAGTATTGATTTGTAGATTGAGGTTATTTCTATTTTGAGGTTTTTAATTTTTCATTTTGTTCATAGTTGGGAATACGTTGGTGTATGCCTAGCACACAGAGTAGAGACAATCTCTCACTCTCGGTGAATCCAAATCAAAAGACGATCCTACAAGCACCTGGTAGGATATCTGAGCCAAAAAAAGGTTATAATCCAGAAGAGGTTCATGATAATGTGCCTCTTATCGATGGGGTACAAGATATTGTTGATCATCAAACAAGTAAGCTTTTAGCTCAAGCGAAAGTCGAAAAAAGAGCAGAGGAAGAATCTCAGAGGATATTTTAGCATAGAGATCTAGCTGAGAAGAGACAACAGCAGACCACCAAGCAATACTCAGTGGGAATCAGAGTATAGCTAGAAGTGACCGTGTTCAAATTATCACAACAAATCATTATGTGCAGCCATATATAGTTGATGAGGAATATATGGGATATGTTGAGCTGATAGAGAATGGAGCCATAATACCTTCTGTTTTACCCCAGGCATCAAATTTGTTGTTGTTGAGTGCCATGATTCAACTTCTAAATTGGAAGGGTGTGTTTGTAGGATTGCCTACCGATAATGAAAATTTGCACCTTGAAAATTTCCTTGGGACCTGTAATTCATATACGAATCTAGGGGTAAATAATGAAGCACTCAGATAGAGGTTTTCCCCTTCTCACTTACAGGAGAAGCATCTTTATGGTTAAGGGAATTGCCAAGAGGCTCTATCATAACTTGGAATGAGTTGCATAGGCAACCTTTAAATAGGTTCTTCCCTCCATCAAGGATATTGTAGTTAAGGATGAGATTTATTATTTTAGGTAGTTGTAGTCCGAATCTATGTACTAGGCTTGGTTCAGGTTTAAAAAGAAGCTGAACTTGGTGCCCAATCATCAGTATTTAGGGAAAAACTTATTGGAGATATTCTACAGAGCCCTGAACATCATCTCCAGAGCCATAGTAGACACCATCTATGGAGAAGATTTTATGAGACTATTCTAGGAGGCAGCTTCAGAGATGTTAGATCAAATCTCAACCACTAACCGAGGGTGGCAACTCGAGAGGTTGAGAGAGGATCTGGTACATATGCTATTGGTATTTTCTGCGACCAGAGAGCATCTGATGATACAATAGCACAAGAAATTACGTTACTAAGGACTGATTTAGAGGTGCTAACAAAGCAGTTTGTAGTGACCATTTCTAAGAAAGTGAATGTAGTAGCAACACAGAGGTCAGCTTCCAAAGTATATGAGTCAGAATTGAAAGAGAAAGCTAACTACTTGGATCATTATATAGCTAATTTATGATCCCAGGGAAAAGGGAACCAAGGTCATTATAATAGGTAAAAAATTATAGCAGAAAGTGAGATGGTGATTTGAGGAAGAAAGATAATTGTAGAGGGAAGGGATATAGATACATTCCACCTGGTAGACACGATGCAAAATCTAGAATAGAAGAGTTGCTTGCAAAATTGGTGAAGGGCTAGGAATATCAAGAGACCAACCTTAAAGTTATTAAAGCTGATATTTCAGGATTGACCCAGAAGGTCGAGTCATATGCCATTGCTATCAAGCAATTGGAGCACCATTTTGGGCAGATGTCATTAACCTTGAATCAGAGGCAGCCAGGTATGCTTCCGAGCAATACTATTTAGAATCCTTAAAATGAAGTCACATACTTGATATTACCACTAGGAGTGGTATCACTATTATAGATTCCCTGCTACCTGCTACAGAAGTTCTTGATAATAAAACATATGTTGTTGAGTTCGAGAAGGTAACACAAGGTAGGGATACAATTGCTAAAGATAAAGGTAAGGTTCCGGTCATTTAGCCAGAGGTAAGACAAATTTCGAGACCACCCCAACCTTTTTCTCAGCGAATGATGTAGAAAAAAGGGAAGGTAAGTTCAAGCAATTTATAGAGATATTGAAATAATTGAGCTTAAACATACCTTTTCTTCTGGCATTAGAGCAAATACCTGGATATACCAGGTTCACGAAAAAGTTAGTTACAAGAAAGAAAGGAGTAACTTTTGAGTATATTGAGGGTGTGCACCATTGTAGTGCAGTTAAGACTAGGTCCTTGGCATAGAAAGAGGGTGATCCCGGAGCATTTACTATACCATGTACTATTGGGTTATCAAGGTTTTCCCGAGCCTTATCTGATTTAGGGCCCAACATTAATTTCATGCCACTATCCATCTTCAAGCAACAAGGCTTGAACCCTTCAGAACCGACTTTGATACGGCTATTGATGGCAGACCGCACAGTGAAGAAGCCTGTGGAAATCTCTTGTGATATAATCATCAGGGTGGACAAATTTATTTTCCTGGTTGACTTTGTCATCTTGGACTGTGAGGTTGAAACTGATATGCCCATTATTTTAGGAAGACTATTCATGGACACGGGTAGAGCTATGGTTGACATAGAGAAGGGTGTACTGAAATCCTAAGTCAACGGTGAGGAGACGATATTCAACATCCACAACTCTATGAAGCAGCAACCTAAAATTAGGGTAGTATCAGTGATTGATTGTATTGATGATCCTGGAGGATATTTCTATAGGTATCTTGATGAATTTTGAGTATTCAAGACACCCGTATCGTGCCATGATGTTAAATCAAGTGTTGCATGGGGGGAAACCCATGCACTTGTTGGTAAAGTCTGAGTAACCAACATAGTTACGTCGTTCTGCGACATTAAATCAAGCGTTGAGTGAGAGGCAACCACTATATTTTAGTGTTTACAATTTTGTTTTTGTAGGTTCTTAACTTTTGGACCTTACATGGAATATAGTAATCATTGCTACCTTCATCAATTTCCAAGTAAGGGGATTGTGTGATCATCCCATCATGGTCTCAAGTTTCACACGGTAAGTTAAGAATAAAGTTGAAAAGTTGAAATTTTGAGGGCAAAATATGGTAAGTTGTGGACTTTGGAACCTAATTTTACTTTTGGGAACTAAAACTTAGGTTGCGGAACCATTAGTATTTGGAAAAATATCCCCATGCCAAGTTCGAATTGAAGAAAGTGAGCCAAAATTTTTGCCCGGCACCTACTGTCTATAGGTGCTACCTGCACCCAGGACACGACCATGGGTATAGGGCGCGGGTAGGTGCCGCAGCTAGGTCAAAAATTAGGCCCACTTTTTAACTAAATTTAAGGCCCATCAATATTTAAATATGACCTATTACAGCACCCCCCCCCCCCCGCACCGCCGCTTATATTAAAACATCTTAAACCTCATTCTAACTCATTCTAATTCTCAAAACTTTAATTTTCTCATAAAATTTAAACTTTCTACCTTAAACATAAACTAACCCCACACTTAAGAAAAGGTGAGATTGTTACTTGTTTGAGATACCAACTTGTCCTAACACACTAAAAATAAGTTTCAACCTTTGTTTTGTTTGAGTTCTTTATTATTCTCTTTCAGATTTTCATATAAGAGGTAACTTTCTTGGCTTTTAAAGGTAATATAATGCTTTATCTATTGTTGAAACAAGTTGTTATATGTAATGTATTGCTAAATAGATTGAAATTATCATGCTTGTATGAGGGTGCCTTGAAATAACCTAAAATCATATGTAGGTCCTTGTTTCGAATTAAAATTCTAAGGTTAGACTCTAACTAGAAGTTGAACTTGAATGAACAAAAGTAATGCCATGTTTAAACTTGTTTGTTTGGTTTGAAAGTCATGATTTTTTTTCTTTTTTTTATTAGTTTGTATACATTAGACTTATTGGGGTTTCAAATAGGTTATAGGGGTGTAAAAATTAAGGAAAAAATTAAATTTTTCAAATTTTGAGTTTGTTTCACCTTTTACATCCCTCACTTATGTTGAAACTAATGTTTTATTTTTCAGGTATACATGGCACCAAAAGTAGCAAAGAAGAAAGCAACTGGTACTTTGAAAAGATGAGCAGAGTCTCTTTAGCTTAGTGGTTTGGTGGAGAAGTATCCAAGATAGCATTATTCAATGTTACAGTTGTATATACTCATAGAGTCACATGAGGACAGACTCGCCAAGCTGCTTAGACAGTAACTCAGTCTAAAATTAAGTCTACGAGGATATCACTACCATATAATCCTTCACCTAATGATGATAATGATGAAGAAAAGGAGGAAGGTTCCCAAGATTCTTCTGAAGAGGTTAAGCAGGAGCAATTATCAATGGTCCCCACTTTGAGGAAGGTACCACTACTCATACACTGTAGACAGAGGTAACCTAGTCTGAAGAGGGTACAACACATGTGTCTCATATTGCACAGAAGGCACCTATACCTACACATACTGCAGATGCACCTCTCGAGAAGGGACACTTAAGATGGTGTGTAGAAGGGATGTGAAATATTTATGAACTTGATCGTACTATTTGGGAGATAGGAGGAACTGCACGATATATCTATGAGGAGTGCAGGATCGACTTATTGGGGCTGCAGAGGTTACCACAGCTGAAGGCAATAGTTGATAGGCATCAGCTTGGGTGGATAACTAGGCTACTTGATTCCTATAGCCTAGCTATGGTGCATGAGTTTTATGTATCTTACAGAGCCACAATAGTCTTTATCATACACCATCATCCAGACTTTATCAAACTTGCACGATAGCTGCAACTTGATAATACGCTAGTCAGAGGATTCAAAATTGATATCAAAGAGGAGACTATCGATAGAGTCATATTTTTCCCAGATTATATTACACCCGTATCTACAGTAGAGTGCGACCACAAACTGAGGATCGTGCGGGATCATCATCTTATGTGGGATGTTGAGCACAGGGCTGAGAGTCTTGAGATGGATAGGTGGATAGCCGGTTATATTTCACTACAGGGTGATGAGGTCTTATGGATCGAGGGGCCAACTATGATTAAGAAGGGCCTATTGACACTAGAGGCTAGATTTTAGTGGCTGTTGATTCGATATTACTTGATTCCCATGGTTTCAGATACTGCATTAATATGGGAAAGAGATGCATTGGCTTCCTTCTTGATGGTTGGTTATGACATTAATTTTGTTGTCATCCTTAGGTATGAGCTATAGGAGAGATATTTTGGAAACCTGACTAACTTACCATTTCTTCGTATGATCCAAAGGTTATGCGATGAGGTAGGTGTACCTGAGTTACCAGTTATTGATAAGAGGGTGACTATTACTGCTACTGTATAGATAAGAAACCTAAAGGGTCTGATAGGTTCAGGGACATCTAGGAGATCTAGATAGTAGATAGCAGCACCACAGACCCAGACTGAGGGCTCAACAGTTTCCACAGCACCTGATAAGGCACTCAAAGATGATACAGTTATTGGTATAGATATTGAGATAGAGGAGTAGAGAGGTGCTCCAGATTTTAGTACTTAAAGGGAGAGGATATAGGTTACTTCTTCTTCAGCCTCGGCTTCAACCTCAGAGCCGGTTGGTTTATCTACATAACCTACTCACCCATCCACTACATCTCCTACGACATGTATGATTACTGTATCCACTGATTTTTTGCAGAGCCTAATTGATAGCCAGAGAGCTACAATCTCTTAATTAAAAGTTTGTCGATACCGAGATGACTACAATCTTTAGGAAAATAATATCATGGATCAGGACTCGATTTTAGCAGGCTGAGGCTAAATGGGAGGTTACTCAAAGAGCTACACTATCAGAGCTATGTGTTGACACTCAAACATTGATTTATGAGCTATAGAGATGGACTACATCCCAATTTATGGAGAAGGGTGCCCCATATTTAATTCAAATGAGGAAGGATTTTGATATCCTACGTGTAGAGGTATGATCTCTTATAGAGAGTCGTGTAGTAGCTACTCTATCTATGATACCTCCTGTAGTCTAGACATCATCTCCGCGTGCGTCGAGAAAATTTAACTTTTTCGCAGAGGATGATAAGAAGATCCCAATAATTGGAACCAAGAGAGGTCACTTGCACAATTTGCAGGATCCTGGTATAACTGAGGAGGAGGTCCTTAAAAAGGACAGACATGATTCTTTAGAGACTGTATTCATAGATAGGTAGAGATGTAATACTATAGCAACGGGTGCATCATTCAACAGTGCACCGCCATCACCATTACCTCCACTAGCTTTTATACCCCCATTTGAGGAGGCTTCTGACTTGGGCACTTAGTCCATCCCAGGTACATTCTCACTTCCCTATGTTTTTTTTGTTTTAGCGCATTAAGTACAGTTCATAGTTATTAGTTAGGGGTGGGCATACCATGCTATTGTAGTTTTTTTTTCATGCTTCTTTTCTTATCGGTTGCGATATGATTGTAGGACCAACATATCTAGGATAATTATGTGTCGTATCATATTTTTCTTCATATTATTTTGTTTTTGTGTTATTAAAATATTTTGAGTATTTAGGGCAGTAGTCAGATTTTGACTGATTTTTGATAACCCTCCAAAATTATGTGTTTTAGAATTGTGTGTTGATGTACATATGTGTGAATTTTGTGGATCTTGTTATGGCATTAGTAATAAGGACATGATAACTATTTGCTAACAATTGCATGAACTGAATAGGCAGTAGTTGGTGATATTTACTCTGTGTTATGTGAGAGTGAGATGCAACCTAGTTTCCTTTGTATGTTAAATTCAAAACATGCATGGTTAGTCTTGCCTAGGTTGAAGAAGATTCGGTTAGGAAAGGATCATAGGCCTTTCTTTTTATTTTAGTCTACTTTTAGCCTAAGTGACCTTTCATGTGTCAATTATATCCCTTGATCCCTATTTTTAAGCCTTATAGCCTATTTTTCTTATTTCACCTATTCACTTTCCCATTTGTATTACAATAAACCTATCTTGGTCCTGGTCCTTCTTGGATATTGTGCACCTTAGATCAGGCAAAAAGACTAAGTTGAGGGTGGCTATCATAGGGGTGCATAGTGTAAAATGGGTATAAAGAAGGATAAAATAAGAGGAAAAAAATTATTAGGGCTGGGTATGAGAGAAAAAAATAAATAAAAGACCACACCCAACTTAAATATGCAATAAAAAAAGAAAATGGGAGAAATAAAGGTGGAATAAAAAAAATTAGCTAGTAAGTGAGACCCCAAAGTTAGTGTAGTGCCAAGAAGGCATAGTCACTCTAAATGCCCATATCTATCACACCAGCCCCCAAGCCGACATTACAAGCTGAGTAAAGTCCTATAGTGATCCTGACTTGACTATCCGAATGCAAAGGTAAAGAAAATAAGGGCAAGCCTATGATATTTAACATGCATGTACTTTTTAAACTAAACTCGAATGAATAGGAGGGGATGTCGTGATTTAAACTAAATGTGATGGTTAATTGCCTTGAATATGTTAGATTCTCTTATTTAAGTGTCATTTTAGTTTGTTGTGTTTTTGTTGCTTAAGGACATGCAAACATTCTAAGTTGAGGGTGTTGATGCGCTACAGAAATATAGCACTTTCAATGCTTAAAATAAAGAAAATATGCATGTATTTGAGGCCTTTTTGGTAGATATGATATGTTTTGAGTATGTTTTGCATAAAAACATAATTTGAATGATAAGTTTGTGAAAATGGTGAAAAAAAGGTGTTTTTGGCCATTTTTGAGCGATTATGGATGATTGAGATGTTTTCCAGCTTGATAGTGATCAATGCATGTTCGAGATTCGAAATAGAGTAGAAAAGCTGACTCTAGGCACGTACTAATTCAACCTATGGACCACATGCTGACCTATGGAGAGCAGGTAGACAAAGAGAGTACCATAAAGTTAAAAAACCCGAGAGAAAACTTGCAGGAAAATTCCCATTTAATACCTGCAGTTGGTACCTGCGCCCAGGTCAGACCACAGGTACAACCCGCGGTCAGGACCAAACCGCAGGTACAACGAGCGAGTAGCCACCGACCCTGATTTGTCCTATTCATTCGAGTTTAGTTTTTAGAGTTTTATCTTGTACTAAAAATACCATTTATGTACTTTTTATTAGAGATTAGCCACTTTTGATTTCAAGATCCATCTTTGATCTTGATATTGTGTTGTATTCACTTTGCTTGATTATTCAGTTTATAGTTGTGGGTTTCTTTCATCTTATCATTGTGATTTCATCTTTTCTTTCCAATATGAATGTTATTTATCTCTTCATAATCATGAACGGCTAAAACCCATATCTAGAGTTGTGGAAACCCTGGGAAATTGATGAAGTATAGAAAGTGTGATTGCTGAAGGGAAACCAATACCTATGTCATGCATTGCTTTATATTCGATATGATTGATTTCTTAATGGTTTCACACATTAGGATCCCGCCTAGATATTACAAATTGCTCTAACAAAGGGGTAGTAACTAGGAAGATAAAGACAACAGTAATATGGGGAGTAAATAGCCTATCTGTTATAGTACAATGGTATATACGGTGGATGACTATTATCATTCATCTTATAACTTGAGACTCAAAAGGTGATAGTTAACTAGGACCAAGGTAAGGGTTAGCAACGCGACTTCCTGAGACTTAATAGATAAAGGGTGAAATTCTCCGTCTCTTCCAATAGACTGTAGGAGGTACATAACTTATCGGTTCTATATGTAGGGTATTAATTTCATTCAACAACACACATAAACCTACGAAGTTGAGATGCCAAGGGAACACACAATTCTAGTGCTCATTTATGACTAATTTTCAACCAAGTTAATACCATTCTGTGTTCGAGACTGCCATAAACAAATCCCTCCATTTACTTGTATGTTTTTCCCTTAGACTGTAACCACTGAGATCTGTCAAACCACGTCTTCCTTTGGGATTCATCCCCAACCTTAGTTGGGTTACTATATCTTGATTGCGACCGTACCATCATCTAAAAGGAGATGTTGCTTAGACGTCATCAAGAGTCCTATAAATTTAATGTCTACAAATGCCCCCTACTGTAAACCTAGCTAGAGCATAGACTTGATGAAACTCAAAGAAGGGATTTAAAGTATTTCATCTTTGCAATTTTGTTGCTTCAGAGAAGAGATAAAGGGAAAATTTAATTCCACTTAGCGTGCCAATTTGTTTGCAATAAATTTTAATGTGAAAGAAAATAAATGCAATTATAAATACATTCTAAAGAAATAAAAATATTTTATTAATAGATATTGTGAGTACGATTCTTTTCCTCCCTTGATTTTTCTCTCTGAATTTTTATCATAATTCAAAGATCGTTAATAGTGTATTTCTTAAATGTAGGAAGATTTTTTATCTCCATGAAATGAAGATCTTTTAGATCTTCCTGAAGTATTTAATTATCAAGAAGAGAAAGTCTTCTCTTTGTGAATATCCTAGGATTTTATGGTATATTCGATATGTTTCTTTAAATGAATATGATATCCTTAAATAGACATAATTTAGTAGTAGATAGATTAGCCTCCAACCTATTGATAATGGTTGAGTAATCTCAAAATATCCTAATATGATTGGGCGCATCTTCTAGAGTCCTACAAAAATTCGATGTCTATAATGAAATAGAGCTATTATATAAAACTAGTGTAGCAATATTATTAAGTACTCCCTCTATTTATTTTTATTTTTCACATTTAGAATTGGCACGTTTATTAAGAAAATAATGATTGACATGCCTATTTATCTCACTACCCTTGTTAACTAATGTTTAATATTGTCTTGAAAAGAAATAGAGGAATTGAAACTCAACTCAGCTGCTAAGGATGCAGAGATTATCAAGTTGCAAATGACAATTCAGTATGTTTCTAATAAAGATCCAAGTGTCTCTGAAGAGCTTAGAACTGAGAATATTGAACAAAAGAAGAGAGTTTCAACTCTAACTGATGAGTTTCTTAGCTTGAATGAAGAGATAATGCATCTAACCAAGGAATTGTTACATAGTCATGCTACAAAAAATAATAACATGGCTTTGCATCTCTACACCCTCTTCCTAAGTCTTTCACCTATTTAAATGTTCTAGATTCCTGTGGCTTTTACTCTGGAACATTTAAATTATGTACTCGGATGATACTTACCTTTTACATATGAATGAATCTTTGTTTGTGTGTCTCATCTGTGTCTTCTTTACTTTAAAGTTGTTCTTCATGATAGCACTGCCCCAGTGGCTATGAGTTAACTAACTTGTTCTTATTTTGCTCTTGGTTTACTATTATCACTTTTCAAAGATGCCAAAAGTGAGAATACTAAATTCATGTGGTTGTGGTAGGGACCAGGTGTTTGTTGCATAATGTGTTAGGGACCAGGTACCAAGTGCATATGTGTTAAATGTTGGTGAAGTATAATGGCATATTGACAAGGGAAAGAATGTTTGAAGAATAGCATAGTGACAAGAGGAAGAATATTGGTAAAGCATGATGGCATATTAATAGGAGGAAGTATGGTCCATAATGATAGGAGGAACATTCATCGATAGTAGTGGTGATCACTCTGATTGAATGGGATGAATGAACATTGATGTTAAAAAATCTATAGTTGGTTTGTTATCATAAAAAAGGGGGAAAATTGCTATATCTTATTTTGATGATGATCAATTGACAATAAGAGACCAGGTCCCTAGGTCTTTATGAATTCAGTACAGCTGTCACTGTCTTGTGCAGTTTTTTCTGTTAGAGTAACAAAATGTGCAGGAGAGTTTATACCTATCAGGACACCTGTCTCAATTGTATTTCTACCCTAATCATTATTCTGCTATAAATAGAAAAGAATTCTGCTCAATTCATTAGTTTTTGGAATCAGATTCTTCAAAAAAAGAGATAGTCAAAAACTCAAATATAGCTCAAGTCCTAATCTTGTGAGTATTGACAGTGTGTGTTTTCTTGAGTCAAGTATTGGTCTGTAATTAAATTACTCATTTTATAAGAGTAATGCTTTTCTTGTGTTCTTGAGAGTGCTTAGGTAGAGTTACCTGAGTTGATAGTGGTTAGAGTTAATCAATATCGAGGTGAGTTCTTGGCAGAGTTGTCAAGGTAGGTTTGTAATAGAGTTGTTACAAATAGGTTGAGCTTAGAGTTAGGATCCAATTGAGTCTGTAACCAAGATTTTGATTATAGTGGATTGTTGAGTGATCGTGAGCGCAAGTCGTGGTTTCTTATTCCTTGAGCAAGGAGGTTTCTATATTAAATCTTTGTGTTCTTTAATTTCCCGTAAAGTTTTATTTTCTTACTACTTTTTTGTTTGATTGCCTTACTCTAACTCTAAGGGACCTGGTCCCTCATAGAGTGCTACAACCCCCTCCCCCGCCCCCTCCCCCCTCCCCCCTGCCCCCATATTTCAATAATCAATAATTGTATCACATTCCTTAAATCTTTCTCAGTAGAATTAGGTGATTCTGAGGGCTTTGCTCTCCCTTTTAGCTCTTCTGTAAATGGAGGAGTAGAAGAAGTTTGTGATACAAATTTATCTTGAGTCTTACTTTTATTAGCTTGTTTAGGTGGTGACTTGATGGTCCCTTCTCCAACACCCCATCTACTTGCTTACCTATATTCTTAGTTCTTCTTGTAACCGACATCTTTACTATAGTGAAAAAATAGATCCAATAATTAAAAATGACTCCACCTACACCTTACATACCTTGTAATACAACTTCGCTATTAACCTAAATTAACATCCTGCCTTTTGGATTACCTATCCACAACAAAGTATATGGTAATATTAGTATTAGTAACTAACCAACACATTTGGGCTACTTAACTATACCCAAACAATAGCTGGGTAGTAAGTCCATAATTTATCAAATCAAGGGTGTTCTTTTAACCTTATTCTCCTCCAATTACATCCACATACCATACATATTCTTATAATATCCCATGAAACAACTTTGGTTTCATTACACTCTTAAAACAATGTACAAAGTGGAACAGACAGTAGACATATACAATATTTAATTTGGTGGTATACCACTACACCCCTTCTTCTATATTTCAATACAAACTACTCATATCTTTCCTAACATCAATCCGATAGTACCCAACATATACATATAAAATAGTCCATAAAACAACCCCAAATTTCCTTTATCATAGAAACCAATTATTGAACTCATCATTCCTTAAGTTCTTAATAATAACACATTCATAATTGTTTCCCCAAACTCATACATAAGGAGGATAAAATAGGGCAGTCAACTTACATCAATTTTCTATAACTTATCCTTTTAACTTGAATTCTTTAAGAACTTGAACGTTCATTCACACTTAAAACCAAAGAAGAAAAGAGAAGTCTCTTAATAACAAAGAAAAGTGAGCAGTTAGCTTGTTTTATAATCTACCTTGTATTTATAATTAAGCATGAATAACATGTTTTTCTAATCTTGCATGGGATAATTAAGCTAAACCATAAGTGTTTTCACTTACCTTGGCTTGCAAAGATGAGGGTTTTTTCAAGAATCCTGGAATGAGAATTAGGGTTGCTCCTTGTTATTCTAGAGAAAATTAGAGAGAACTAATGAAATATGAACCTTTTTTGTGACTTTGGATTGAAGGAAATGACCAACAACTTGGACTTACAAAGGCCCTATTTTGGCTCTCTCTTTAGCTACATTTTCGACCTCAAATTAATTAAATTGGTCTAAGTAGGTGATACACCTACTTAAGGAGTTCAAGAAAATCAAAAGATCAAAGTAGATGGTAGACCTGCTTACTTGATTCTTTGTTGGGATCAATTAAATTAGTCTCTGGTAGATTTGAGTGTTGGTCCTTTTCTTTATTTTTTTTCTCTTTTACTTGATTTGGACCAAAATAAGTACATTATAATAGGCCCAAATCTGATCCATAGCCTTGGGTCCATTAACTTGGTCTATATAGCTCAAGTAGGTCACTCACCTACTAACTTAATTAAGTCAGAAAAGCACCTCAATATTTTATTCCAATTTTAGTTATTAATCCCTTTAATCTAACTTACAACTTGTGTACACTTATTCACTTTAAACTTTAGATTCAAATACTAGCTTATGATCCCAAGTTAAATAGTTGTATTGACGTTAACTTGGCCATGTAACATTAAATCATATGGGCAATATCTAGAAACCCATTTACACCATCAATACTTGAATAACAAATCTAGTCCATTACTTATATCACAAGTCCATATCAAGGTCCATATAAGTATAATAAGTACACACAAAATACAGGGTGTTACATTTATGGTATATTCAAGATGCCTCTTCATAGAAATATGATATTCTTTAAATAGATATAACTTAAAGTTTAGGGTTGAGTAGCCTCTACGAACCCTAATATTATTCGGCCCATTTTGTAGAGTTGATATACTATAGAAATATAGCACTTTCGATGCTTAAAACAAAGAAAATATACAAGTTTCTGAGGCCTTCTTGTTAGATATGATCCATTTTGGGTATGTTTTGCAGAAAATCATTATTTGAATGATAAGTTAGTGAAAATGGTGTAAAAAAAAAAGGGTATTTTGGCCACTTTTGGAGCGATTATGGATGATTGGGATGTTTTCCAGCTTGATCATGATCAATGCATGTTCGAGATTCAAAGTAGAGTTGAAAAAATAACTCCAAGCACCTACTAAGTCAACCTACGGACCACATGTTTACCTATGGACCACAGGTAGACAAAATGGGTACCAGAAAGTCCAAAAACCCGAGAGTCAACTTGTAGGAAAATTCCCATCAGGTACCTGCGGTTGTTACCTACGCACAGGGCAGACTGCAGGTACAACCCGCGGTCAGGACCAAACCGTAGGTACAGGGAGCGGGCGGCCACCGACACTGATTTCTCCTATTTCATTTTGGGTTTAGTTTTTAGGGTTTTCTCTAGTACTATAAATATCCTTTATGTACTTTTTATTAGAGGTTGTCCACTTTTAACACTTAGAAACATATTTTTGATTTCAAATTCCATCTTTGATCTTGAGATTTCATTGTATTGCCTTCGCTTGATTATTCAGTTTATAGTTGTAGGTTTCTTTCATTTTATCATTGTGATTTCATCTTTGCTTTCCAATATGAATGTTATTGATCTCTTCACAATCATAAGTGGCTAAAACCCATAGCTAGGGTTATGGAAACCCTGATAGATTGATGAAGTAGGAAAAGTGCGATTGTTGATGGAAAATCAATACCTATGGCATGCATTACTTTATCTTCGATATGATTGATTTCTTAATAGGTGCACACATTAGGATCCCTCCTAGATATTACTACTTGCTCTAACAAAGAGGTAGTAACTAGGAAAATATAAAGACAACAATAATTTGCAGAGTTACTAGCCGATTCGTTGCATCACAGCAGTATATACGAATGACTATTAGCCTTCATCTAATAACTTGAGACTAAAAGGTTATAGTTAACTGGTACCAAGGTAAGGGTTAGTAATGTGATATCCTATGACTCAATAGGTTAAGGGTGAAATCCTCCCGCTTGTCCAAAAGACTGTAGGAGGTACATAACTTATTGATTCTACATGTAGGGTATTGAGTTGGTTCAACAACGTACATAAACCTACAAAATTGAGATGCCAGGGAAACACACGATCCTAGTGTTCACTTATGACTGATTTTCGACTAAGTTAATACCGTTCTATGTTTGAGACTACTACAAACAAATCCCTCCATTTACTTTTCTGTTTTTTCCTTAGACTGTAACCACTGAGATCTGTCAAAACACGTGTTTATTTGGGATTTGACTCCAACCTTAGTTGGGTTACTATATCTTAACAGCGACCGTACTATCATCTAAAAGGAGGTGTTTCTTAAACGTCGTTAAGAGTTCCATAAAATTCTATGTCTACAAATATCCCCTACTTTAAAATTTGCCAGAGTATAGACTTGATGAAACTCAAAGAAGAGATTTAAATTATTTCATCTTTGCTATTTTGTAGCTTCAGATTGTAAATCTGATTTAGAAGAGAAAAGATAAAGGGAAAATTTAATTCCACTAAGCGTGCCAATTTGTTTGTAATAAATTTTAATGTGAAAGAAAATAAATGCAATTATAAATAAATTATAAAGCAACAAAAATATTTTATTAATGATATTGTGAGTATAGTTATGTTCCTCCCTTGATTTTTCTCTCTGAATTTTTACTGTAATTCGAAGATCATTAATAGTGTATTTCTTGAATATAGGAAGATTTTTTATCTTCATGAAATGAAAAATTTGTAGATCTTCCTGAAGTATTTAATTATTAAGAAGTGAAAGTATTATGCTTTTGAATATCCTAGGATTTTATGTCATATTCGATATGTCTCTTCAAATGAATATGATATCCTTAAATAGACATAATTTAGTAATAGATAGATTAGCCTCCAAACTAGGGATAATGGTTGAGTAACCTCCAAATATCCTAATATGATTGGGTGCATCTTGTAGAGTCCTACAAAAATTCGATGTCTACAATGAAATAGAGCTATTGTATAAAAGTAGTGTAATAATGTTATTAAATACTCCTTCCATTTATTTTTATTTGTCACATTTTAACTTGGAACGTTCATTAAGAAAATAATGGCATGCCTATTTACCTCACTACGCCTATTAACTAATGTTTAATATTAAGTCTTGAAAAATCATTTGAAAAATAATTAATTAATGCTAATGTTCATTTGAGAATTTTTTTTTTTTGTTTTTTTTATTGATATATCAAAATTAATAAGTAAAAATTAAATTCTATTTTAGAAATAAGTGACAAATAAAAAATGAACAGAGGGACTTAAGAGTAAAGACAAAATGAGATAAAAAAATACATGATAGTGACTCGATCACACAAAATTAGTTGTTACGCAAAATGAAGCTCTTCATTTTTAACCTAGCTAACTATGAATTTGATGATACGTTATAATAAGATTTAAGGTAAGTTCTACAGAGTGGCAATCTGACCGACTATGTTGTATGGAGAGTAGTGTTGTCCAGTTAAAACTCCCATATTTAAAAATTAAAGTGGCGGAGATGAGGATGTTGAGATGGATATATGGACTTACTAAGAGAGTAGGGTTAAAAATAAATTATTCGAGAGAAGATGAGAGTGACTTCGGTGAAAGAAAAGATGTGAAAAGTGGGATTGAGATGGTATGTAGGTGCACAGATGCTCCAATATAGAGGTGTGAGAGGCTGGCTATAGCCGAAGCAATATTAGAGGGAGGTGATAGGCATAACATGGAGCAGTTACAGCTTATAGAGGACATGACCCTTGATAGGAGATGTTAAGAATGCGAATTAGGGTAGAGAATTAGTGGGTAGGAGTGCGTCCTTACTAGTAGGAAGGAGCATTTTATGTGTAGTTGTGCTTGTAGTAATAGGGTATCTAGTAGTTTCTCGTTCGTGGTGTTTTGGTGATATTTATGATTTCGGATAAATAGTTTATAGCATTAATCTGTGGGTGTCTTATTTCTTTTATTATCTAGTGGTATGTTACCATTTTGTTGTTTGTTTTTATGTTTTTTGTTTTTTATATTGTTATCTGTCCTGAGTCGTGGTCTATGTGTAACACCTCTCTCTACTTCATTTGAGATAGTGGTGTGGACTATATATACTTTACCCTCTTCAAACTCTATTTTGTGGAAATAAATGGAATATGGTATTGTTGTTGCTACGAAAAAATTAAAATAATAAAAAAAAAATATAGAATTTAAACTAACCATCAAAAACAATACAAAAAATATATTATTTAAGAAATATTTGTCTGTAATTTAAGCAAATATTATGAGGATGGTAGACGATCAATGTAAAATATTATTATAAAGTTTTTTGCCCAATATTTTTGCTACAAAAATCATTTCTTATTTTTATGAAGTCTATTTTCTAGAGAAAAGAAATTTCTAAAATATTTTATCAACAAAAGATGAACAGAAATTGAAAAGAATATTTTCCTCTGCTTTAACTGCACTCTAAATTTTCGACTATGGTAGGAATGTGAGAAAAAAAGTGGTATTAACAATTTTTTTTTTATTAATATGGGTTGTGGTGTAGTGGTGGAATTATTCTATTCTTAATTAGAGATCTCGAATTTGAACCTGAATATAGAGAAAATCTTGTTAGGAACGTCATCCTCTGGGTTATACAATGCGCAATTAGGGCTCCAATACGAATACTGAACATCTGTCCGTGTGGGAAAAAAAAATATAGCAATTTTTTGTCTTTAAAATTGCATTTGAGGGTATGCTAATCTTTTGACAGTTGCAAGTGGCCTTACCTTATAATTGAATAGACACACATCATTTTAATCACTTTAGCTTTTGTGTTTTCTTTTTCCCCGTACCCACTATCTCTTTTTCCTAAAACCCTGTTATTTTAACAATTGAAAAATCTTGAATAGAATTTGTTCATCAATTTAAGCTTGATTAATTGTGATAATTTTTCTGATTTTTATCTCATCTCACCATTAACTGCTTTGCTTTTTTGTTTACTCTATATTTAAGTTTGTGTATTGTATTATCCTTTATTTATGTGCTTCTAATTCTACTATGACAATATAAATTTTTCTTCAATCTCACATAATGATTACGTCGATTCACAAATTAATTTATCTACCAATTTAAATATTCTTCCTTAAAAACGTATATCTTTTTATAACATAAACAACCATATATCCCCTTATGTTAATGCACGTCAAATTATTTGTATTGGTGTAATATATCACAAATTATAATAATTACAGTTGAAATAATAAAATAAACAAAATGAAGAAAAATTAGATAATCTTTTTCTTGGCTGAGGCACAGATATCTCTCTTTCTTTAAGAAGATTCAAACCCGATGAGGTATAATCTACACCAATACAGCAGTAATTTCTTGACAACAGCCCTTCAACGATGTATAACTCAAACAACTTCGAATTAGTTGAAGAGTTCAAAACTCCATCATATGAACACCTTCCTTTAACATATATTTACTTTCTTTGTATAGTGAATATAGTTAGACTTAAAATATTTTCTATGTCTAAACTCTTTCTTTCACTAATATAATTACTCTCTTTTGTATAATGATATAGTTATAGGTGTAGAATTTTTCCATGTAATGAATAGGACGAATGAGGGATAGGAATGTGGATAGATGAATTGTCTTGATGTTACATAAGTTACGTGAAACTAATGGCCATGGATTTACAAGAACTAATAACCTTGAGAGTTACAAGAACTAATGGTCGAATGAGTTACAAGAACTAATGGTCATCTTTTACCACAATTCATACTCATCAACATAAAAAGATAATGTGGTGAGTTACAAGAATAAAGACACCACTATCTCCACTTTATATCTACTAATGTCATGCAACTTTAATTTATTTTAATAATAAAATGCACCAACAATTTGCTATCATTGGGTGTATCATATACTTTCTTGAATTTGCTGCTTAATGCAACATGAAAGAAGTGTTAATTGGTCACAGCCATGTAGTAACTCAGTTGATTTACAGATTTAGTTTGCTATAAACATACATCTACGCTATATTGATCATGTGCAAGGTCTTGATAGCCAAAAGAATATATAGTTTTTTTTCTGAACTCCATGTTAGTGAATAATTTTGATTGCAGATGACTCAAAAGACAGCTTGTGTTTGGACCTTTGAAAGATGCAAATACGAGTGAATAATTTGTGTACAATTTTGATTGCAGATTTATAGAGTTTCAAAACTTTTTCTCTAAGGAAGAGATTTGTTAAATATGAAAAAGTTTTATATTTTTTTTAGAAAAAATAAAAGTATTTATGGTTACTTTTATTTTCCTTCTAAGAAAAAGTAAAAACTTAATTTTGATAAGAAAATCAGGGCAAAAACCCTAACAATACATTCGCAAGTAAAATGTAATACTCACCTCCAAAAAGAATAACTTATTTTTCTTTTTAATCTATTTCAAAAAGAATGATTTTTTTTAATAATATTTTAATTTCAACTTTTCACATGACATGTTTATGATCATAATATTAAATGATATTTTGATACTTTTAATATAATTTTAATCTAAGATTATAAAATTTAAAAGTATTTTTATTTTTTTAAATTTCATATTAAATCAAAATAGATCATTCTTTTTTAAATTAAGGGAGTATGAATTTATTCTCTAAAGTGCTTAGAACAAAGTCGAAATATGTGTTTGCGGTAATAATCTATTAACATGCTCATGTGCAAGCTTTCTTCTTCAAAGCACTTTATATATTTATTTGATGATAATGGAATCCGCAACGGTCATTCATTGTGTTTTTTGTTACATCTTCTAGAAGAAATAATATTCTATTTCCTAATAATCCAAATACTGACCGTCTTGCTGCACAATGATGAGAAGTGAGCCCCTCCTCTCTAACTTCTGCATCAGCAGTAGGTTAAGCTCTAATTCTTTTTTAGGAATTTCTAAAAAAAAAAATATAGTCCAAATGTGTTTCAGCGTTTTTTTCTATGGATATTTATTCTTTACAATTTTCTTACCCTTTACATTTATATAGTGGGTGTGTTTTTACTTCATTGTGGAAGAAAAATGACAATTATATGCTTTATTTAAAAAGTGCATATCCTTCATTTTAGACTGATTACTGATTTCATTGTTCATTCCTCTAACGAAAGTAGGTTTCAGATCAAGAAAAGGTACGCGAATTTTTGAATGCGAGAAAAGAGCAGAAAACAGTTTCAATAGAAGAATAAATATAATCATATGTTGGTGAGAGACTATGCTCAGAAAGGTATGTTTCATCTCATCATTTTGAGGTGATGTGATCATTTAGGAAAACTTATTTACCATAATAATCAAAATACAAAAAATATATACACTGATTATGTATATTACATGTTAGGATATCTATTTTAATTTGTCAAAGACCCGACAAGAAAAGAGAGCGCACACATCGTAATGATTGCATTTACATTCTATCAATATGTGCACAGTACAGCTATATAATTAGATTACTTTTAATATATTTATTTTATTTTATTTATTTTTAGTAAATAAACTTGACAAGGAGCAAATCTTAGCTACATACAGGATGGGTTATTCCCTACAAAATACTTTCATAAAACCACTCACGTAGTTAAATTTGTATCTGGACATATTCTTGATATAGAGTATAAATTGTCAAACACTCATATTTTCCAGAATAAAATATGCATACCTCATTTCTTTTCAAAATGTATGTAAAATATTATTTTAATAATAATGACTTTCTATTTCCTGTAATTTTATACTTAAAACATAGCATCTTTAATTTGTATATGAAATTCAAGAGAGGGGGTTGAATTAAAATTTTTTTGTGAGTCGACTATTGACTCTTCACAGTCGATTTGCCTGCAAATCAGTACACTTCACAAAGTAGATTAGGTTTAAATAAATGAACAGGTAAATAATCAACTTTAAAATAAAGACATGAAGATTTATCCTGATTCGAAACACCAATGTAGTGCCTACTTCCAGTCCCCTTAGGTTTCAATGTTTCCTTAGATCTTTCAAAGTCGGGCTCGAGTACAATGATGAGAAATAAGTTTTGAAGACTTATTCTGTTCTTCAGATCTTGTGACATAGCTTCAGTTGGTATTACAAAGTTAACCCAATCCTACTCTTTATATAACTATTATAAACTAAGAAGTACAAAGCTTTGTGAGACTAAGATTGAGACACTTAGAGATTTTTCCTTAAAGTTGCATGAGTGCTTCGATCTTCTGTCCTCTTTTTATATTCTTCAGTTGCTTTTCTTTGTAAAGAAATCCAAGAGATTTCATTTCAATCAAGGATTTGAATTGATTCCTTGATTGGGGAATGTTACCATATAGTATGCCTATATTAGATATGTCCATACATGGTACTTTATACACATTCGTATCAGATACATCCGTGATCTTTTTTTGTGTTGCTTGTATGATGATTGATGCTCTTTTACCAAGTTTTGCACCGATTAGGCTATTGTTGGATGCTTACTTTCCTTTGCGAGATTTTCTTGGAAATCTTGAATTGATTTCGTATGATTGATATTGTTCCAAGTTTAGCGCCAACCATCATGCTGTTGGATGCTTGCTTTCTTTTGCGAGATATTCTTGGATATTTTGAGTTGATTCGTTAGAGATTCTGAAATCTCTTTTGCATCTTTGGTGTATCTTCAATATTTCTCCTTTCATCATTTGAGATCTTCAATATCCTGCAAATGTTTACTCATTAATTTTTCATTATTAAAATATAGAACGTAACTATAGGAGACTGGCAATCTATCCCTTTTTTATAATGACAAACAAGCGTTAAATATCAGTTGACTTCGTTGTCTGTCACAGTAGTTGGCTTGCTTCCCCTGACTTGTAAACATTTCCGATGTTCATCTATTTCTTGAGTACCAGTCAACTTTTATTCATTGATAGTTGACTTGTTCCCCCTGACTTTTAAGCATTTTTTATGTTCCTATCTTTCTCCCCCTTTCGGCATAATAAAAATGAATCATAGAGTAACAAAAAATAGTAGACATATAGCAGAGAATTAATCTAATTAATTATCAAGTACTAGGCAAAAAACAAAAAGCGTGGCAGATAGTGTATTAAAAATCATCTTACAACCCAACAAAAATAAGGGACAGGACCCCCTTTTAAATAAAAAGTCATCATTTACTGCTTAGCCAGAAAGTATGTTAGGGTATTGTGCATATTATGACAGAAACTGTCATATGATTTCTCAATATTTTTTAAGAAGAGGAAGTAGTGTAACGACCCAAAATCACCTCCCGGGACGTCACACGGTGCTTAGGGATACAAGTAGCCCCAAGCTAACCCTTTGAGCTTATCACTTCTCATAATAACTCATTTAAGAGGGAATATACAAAACACTGGCACTGTCATATCAAATGAAAGAAAATATGAAGATAATACTCGGTTCAACGACCACAATACTGGAAATATCAACACAACTACAGTCTGATAACTAGTCAGACAAAGCCTCTACAACTCCATGAACTAGAGAGCCATTGGGACATATCCCCAACTGACTTAAATTGAACTGAAAGTAATGACATAAACACTCAAGTATTGAAATATCTGAAGATAGGCCCTCGAACCATGAGGACTCACCACAGGAGAAATATAGACAAAAGGTACTCAGAAATCAGTGAGGAGGTTGGAACTGAGCACCTGAACCTACATTATAAGACAATGTAGCACATAGACATATATATGGATCAGCACTTGGGAATGTACTAAGTATATGGGGGTGTATGCATTTACATAAAATAATATCAATACTCTTTAATCAAATCATGCATGCAAATACGAATGACTCACATGGCTTGAATAAGTCTAAAATGTAAAGCTCATAAATCATGTAGAATGAAGCATGTAACACAAATCTCGTGAGTCATT
>NC_061115.1:56434568-56440919 GCF_002878395.1 Capsicum annuum
GGATCAGCACTTGGGAATGTACTGAGTATATGGGGGTGTATGCATTTACATAAAATAATATCAATACTCTTTAATCAAATCATGCATGCAAATACGAATGACTCACATGGCTTGAATAAGTCTAAAATGTAAAGCTCATAAATCATGTAGAATGAAGCATGTAACACAAATCTCGTGAGTCATTATACATTGGCTTTAAAATTTGTGCTTTCCTCTTATTCTAATTACTCATAGGATGAAGGAAGCTTTAAACAAAACTTTCAACTCATGCATATATCTTATGAGGAGTAAGACTTCTTTATTGCTCAAGAACTTATAACTCTTTTGAACTAAAACACTTGGAACTCGGAATCATATGACTTTGGTTTAAAAACTGATGATCAACTCTTATTAGTAGAGAAAACTACTTCCTTCTTTGGAAAATACTCAAAAGCAATTGGCTTACCTTAGAAAATATTTATTCTCAAAGCTTTAGGGAAAATCTTCTACTTCAATGAAAAATACTTTAGTTTAGGGAGGTTCTCTTAACCAATATAAACCATGCAAGCTACATGGAGTCCAGCGTCTTATCCTCCTAAGAAAGAAACCTTATGTTGGGAAGAGGCGTTATACTCTTGCCAAGGAGTATAACCTCAACTCAGTGATCACTTATCTCGGTCTTAGACCCAAAATCTCAAACCTACGGTGGCACATAGTTCTGGGGTAAGAAATTGTAGTAACTTACCCAACTCGGTGCTAAATACTACTCCCTTTAGTTTATCTCGCCCATCTCATGGAAATCCATTTTCAAAATAATCTCATAGTTCATAAGAACCCAATAATCAAATCTGTAATCTCATGTGGTAGAGTGAATTTCAAAAATCTATGACCATTAGGTCAAAACATTTGTCAATAATCTCAAAAAACTCAAATCATGGGTGCTTATAGTACAAGAGTTCATAAAATTGCAAGTCTCAAGTAGAGCTTAATGACCCATAATTCAATCTCAAGTTAAAACTCATCAAAATTCATATTAGATAGCATATAGATTCATAAATCATATAGAAATTTGGAATTTATAGAAATTTAGCTTATAATCTCAACATACTCATACACTTCAATATCTCAAATATTTCAACTATTGACTTCTCAAGGATTAAAATCATGGGGTATAGACCCACCTGTAATTTCTCAAGAAAACATGTAAAAATCATGCCATTAGACTCTCAATTCATGGGAAACATCAAAAGCTTGCAACCAATAACAATGGGTGAAAAACCCCAATTCAATTTCATGTAAAATCTCATAAATTGCAGAAAATTGTAGTTTAAATAAGTCTTTGAGCACAACGGTGAAAGGATTACCCTTGTTCAAAACCCTACATACCTTAGATTATGAAATTGGATAAATAATCTTGCTTCAAACTCTTCTTCTTACTCTTGAGAGAGGATTCTTGCAACCCTCGTACTTGGGAAACTTACAAAGACGCTTTCCTTAGGGAGTTCAAATTTTTCTTAAGTAGAATCCTTTTTGCACCACTCATTATCAAACAAAACATAACCCATAAAGGTAAAATTTTTGGAATCATAAGTGTCAATGACTTCCATCGGGGGGTAAGTAGAGAGATCAATATAGTGATATAAGAGAATAAGCGTAATTAGCATGTCATATGGTAAATTGGCGGGGGCATGAATATCTATTGTACTCTCTATCATATACTCACAAATTCAAGTTGCCCAATTGATTTTGTGTTTCTTAACTAGATAATACAAAATAAATACAGCACGATAGGTAATGTTATTGAGGGATTCCTTTTTTATAATCAGTGGGGTAGAGATTATGTGGGCTATGATGCAATACTTGAAACACAGGGACAAAGGACCAAAAGTAGACGTTGTTGTGTTTGGGTCAGACAGGATCCTCTTTGCTTTTTCAAAACTTACCTTAAAATCTTCAGGCCAAGTACCATCCATGAAAGAAATCATACCAAAAAAATTTGTATAAAAAATCTTCTCGAACAGAAAATCATTCAGGATGATTCTTGTACCAAGCACAAGAGTATTAAGTTCACCACTATCATGAGAGGGCATAGATTCTCATAGAACATGTGGATGTGATCCTCATAAACCACAAGTCCATAGAGACGGAAGACTAGGGAAAAATCTTGAAACTTAAAAAAGTGACTGACATTATAGAAGGGGTCTTTTAATTGACAGTTATTGATTATGCAACCGGGTACAATGGAGCAGTTTTTTAAGGCAATTTTTCTTTCTTTCTGAGAGCATGTCCAGAACTTGTGCATGTTCTCATAAGAAAAGGATTTTAGAGTGGTGGTTTGAGGTTTCTAGGAAGAGAAGGTTGGGATGGAAGAGGTACGATGTCTTTTAATGAGAGTAGACTATTGAGATTCTGACGAAGGTTTATTAGAGGACTCAGAGAGAAGAATAGGGCCGTCAGAGAGAGATTTAGGAAGGAAAGTGGAAACACCAGCCATGGAATGATTTCTGGTCATGGGAGAGGAGTGGAATTGGAGTTTAAAGGGACAAAGAGGGAGAAGAAAGGATGGGTAAATGAGCAGAAGGAGAGAGGAGAGATATAGGTGACTGGTGGGAAAGAGAATAGAAGGGAAGACGAAGAGGTCTGAAGTGAAAAGGTGACTGATGGAAGCAAAAGGACAACAAAAGAAAGTGTGTTAGGAAGGTAAAAAGGTGCAGAAGTGGCAGCGATTCCATGAATACTGTTGAAAATAAAGATGACTCCCCTTTTTGAAAACTAATTTTTGGTTAAAAACTGAGAAGAAAATCGAAACAAGTAAAAAGATTTTTTGTCCAAAAATAAAACTCATAGGTCATTAATATTGAGAATACTAAGTATTTTTCTAAGTTAACAATATCCTTCTTCTAACAAGGGTTTCGTAAAAATATTTGCTAGTTAATTTTCAGAGTCAACAAATGTTAAATAAAAGTCTACATTTTCTACATGATCTCGAATAAAATGATGGTTAATATCAATGTGTTTGATCCTAGAATGATGCACAATATATTTAGACAAACTAATAGCATGGGTGTTATCACACATTATGGGAACAAATTCAAAAGACAAATTAAAATCAAGTAGTTGATACATAATCCATAAAATTTGAGTACCACAACTTCAAACGGCTATGTATTTAACTTCAGTTGTTGAAAGAGAAAATGAAGTTTTCTTCTTGTTGTGCCATGAAATCAGGGCATTACCAAGAATTGAACACGTTCTACTAGTGTTTTTTCTCTCATTTTTATCACCTGCAAAGTCATCATTTGAATATCAAATTAAACTAAAATGGGAAGAACAAGGATACCATAGTCCAATGTCTTAAGCTCCTCTGAGATATCAGATAATTCTTTTGATGGCAGTCAGATGAGACTCTTTGGGAGTCGACTGGAACCTGGCACACTTACATACACTGAACATAATATCTGGTCGACTGGCGGTCAAATATAATTGTGATCCAATTATTCCTCTATACATCTTTTCATCAACATCCTTTCCAGATGAGTCTGAATCAAGACTTGTGGATGGACTCATCAGAGTTCTATAGGCCTTTCCTTTTTCCATACCAAACTTTTTGATGAGTTCCTTTGTGTACTTAGATTGATTGATGAAGGTACCTTTGGGAGTTTGTTTTATTTGTAATCCCAAGAAGAATGCGAGCTCTCCCATGAGGCTCATTTCAAATTCTTTTTTCATCAGATTTACAAAATTCTCACATAAAGAGATGTTAGGACTACCAAAAATAATATCATCAACGTAAATTTGCACAATAAGAAAATTTGAATCAAACTTCTATATGAACAGAGTTGTATCAATTTACCTCTTTGAAAATCATTATTTTGTAAGAAAGTACTCAATCTCCCATACCAAGCCTTTGGAGCTTGTGTGAGATCGTAGAGTGCTTTTGACAATTTGAAAACATGATTTGGATAAGATGGACTTTCAAAATTGGGAAGTTATTTTATAAAAACTTCTTCATGAATAAATGCATTTAATAAGATGTTTTTTATGTACATCTGATATAACTTAAAGCGTTTGAAAGCAACAAAAGCTAATAAAATTCGAATTGATTCTAACCTTGTCACAGGGGTAAAGGTTTCATCATAATCAATAGCTTCTTGTTGGGAGTATCCTTGAGCTACAATTCTGGCTTTATTTCTGATAGACTTACCTTCTTAATTCAATTTATTTTTGTAGACCCATCTAGTTTCAATTACTGAGCAGTTCTTAGGTCTTTCAACCAAAGTCCAAACTTAATTTCGTTCAAACTGGTCTAATTCTTCCTTCATGGCTTCGACCCAGGATTAATATTTGAGGGCCTCATCGGTCTTTTTTCGTTCAATTTGAGATACAAGGGCAACATACGTTTGCTCTCTCATTGATGCTCTTGTCTTCATCCTACCACCTGGATTTTCGATGATAAATTTATTTGGTTAGATATCATTGTGTTTCCATTCTCTTAGAACTCTCGTTTTGAATATTTCTGCTATGGTAGTCAACTCTGTAGGGGGTGTAGTCTATCGGTCTTATGATGGATTATAGGTTATGCTAGCATTGGCTCAATATTGTAGATCACTCACCTATTCTTCATTAATACTCAAACTCATAGGAGGGTGATTAGTTTCATTAAATACAATATCCATATATTCTTCAACACATAATATTCATTTATTATAAGCTCTGTAAGCATGACTGGTGGGAGATTACCCAAGAAAAATACCTTCGCCACTTCGTGGATTGAATTTTCCTAAGTTATTATTACCATTGTTGTGGATAAAATATTTGCATCCAAAAGGATGAAAGTAGCTAATGTTTGGCTTCATCCTTCTCCATAGTTCATAAGTCTTATTTCCAAATTCTCCTCCATGATCCCTGGAGAGATCGATTATTTTGCTCCACCACACCATTTTGTTGAGGAGACCGTGGTGATGAGAAGTTCTGAGAGTATCTATTTTGAGCACAATATTCCTTAAAAGTCTTATTTTCAAATTATCCTCCATGATCCCTGTAAATATAGGTGATAAGGTGTCCAGCTTCTCTCTGTACTTTTTAATAAAATATCTCAAATTTTTTGGAAGTCTCATGTTTATGAGAAACAAAAATTACCCAAGTAAAATGAGAATAGTCATCAACGATGAGAAAGCCATATATTTTTTCACCAATACATGCCTGCCAATCCATGTGGATTGTTTGAAGAGGTTTTGAAGCAGACACATTGTCTTTGACTTTGATTGATGTTTGAGTCTGTTCACCCAATTGGCAGGCATCACAGATATGATATTTTTCAAACTTAAGTTTTGGCAAACCTCTCACTAGTTTCAGTCTGGATAGTTTCTCAATGGAGATAATACATCAAAACCCCCCTAAACTTGTCCTGACAACTTACTTTAGCACTTAAACTAACCTTCTATTTATTTACCCCCCTTAACATCTTTAAAGTGAATTAATTTCACCCCTTAATATATAATACCACTCTTATGGGGGAGAGTGCATCACACTCGCTGACACATCGGTGCCACGTCGGAGCCACATAAATAAAGTATTTTTAAATATTATATATATATACACACATACATATTTTTAAATACATATATAAAATTAAATTCAGAAAATTACCCCCACCCTCCCATTTTTCATCTTCTTCACAACCACGCCTCTCCCCCCTAATCCCTGCAAACACCCCCACACCCGTATATAAGAACTCTCGCTACTCCTCTCCTGCCGTCCACCAAACACACCACCATATCACCTCACCACCACCACATAATATATATATATATATATATATATATATATATATATATTTAAATATATATAAAATTAAATTAAGAAAATTACCCCCACCTTCCATTTTTCATCTTCTTCACAACCACCCATCCTCTTCCCTCCCTAAACCCCTGCAAACACCCCCACTCCAGTATATTAAAACTACCGCCTCCCCTTCCCCTTCGTCCACCAACCACACCACCACATCACCTCATTACTACCATATAATATATATATATATACCCATCACCACCAATTTCTCCACATTTGAATCAAACACGTAATTTTATTTTTTAAAGGAAAAAAAGATTGAAGAATCGGAGATTTTTCAATCGTTAACTTTAATAACATAAATCAATGACTAAAAATCCAACCCACCTTATAAATTCTATCAAAATCAATAATAAATTCTCTAAAATCAACAACCAAATATCCAAATCATGCCAATTTTTTGATTTTCAAAATCAATTTCGTTCTTTTTTTTATTGATCTAAGTTGTTGAAGGAGAAAAAATTGGAGGAGAGGGTAACAAATTTGGTAATTGAAGGAGTAATTAGGGTTAAGGTTGGGGGA